>NC_060121.1:43507363-43810393 GCF_021461395.2 Schistocerca americana | reverse complement strand
AAGCAGCGTCCAGTAAATCGACTCGTTTCCACAAAGTTTTCATGTCGTGTGAGTTACTTTAAAACAATCACCCAACATTAATTATTAACAATACGTCCATACAATACCCTCTACAAGATGCATTGTGTCTTGTCAGTTATTTTGTTCATCCCTACCGTTCGCTCAACGTGAGTTAGGTGATCTTTAATGACCTCATGTAAGGGGCATAGTTCTTGCCATCTTGCAATGCATGGAGAGCTGCATCACACCAGTCTCTGGACCAAAGACCAAAATAGCAACATGTATCTTATCTAAATGATTTTACAATTGGTTTTGATAACTTTACTAGATGGTATGTGAGAGCATCATCTACAGACAACTAAGAGGGCTACTTAGATTGTTTCTCGTGTCCTTTGTGTGGATCAGGCACAGCAGAGGAACTAAAGCACTTGCTTCAGGAACATCAGGTATTACTTCTGTTTTCCTCGATGACTTTCCGTGAATTACTATGACCTTTGTGATGGGAAATCACGAATCCAGTCACACGATTGAGACTATACTCCACAGGAACACAATGTGATTAGCTGTCGCTTGAAAGGAAAGATGTCTAAAGCCTTCTGGAAATATACATAAAGGGAGCTAAATTTACATTCCCTGTCGATAGCACTTATTACATTGTGAAAATAAAGACCTAGTTGTGTTTCACAAGAACGATATCTTCTGAATCCTTGTTGGCTCTCTGTCAATAGCCTGCCGCAGATGCCGTGCGGTCCTAGGCGTTTCAGTCTGGAACCGCGCAACTGCTACGGGAGCAGGTTCGGATCCTGCCTCGGGCATGGATGTGTGTGATGTCCTTAGATTAGTTAGGTTTAAGTAGTTCTAAGTTGTAGGGGACTGATGGCCTCAGATGATAATTCCCATAGTGCTCAGAGCCATTTGAAGCATGTTTTTGTCTGTCAATGAATCGTTTTATTCGAGGAAATTCATAATGCTTGAACACATTATATGTTCCAAAATCATACTGAAAATGGACGTTATTGTTGTGGGTCTGTAATTCGGTGGATTTTTGCTATTTCCTTTTTTCGGTATTGGTGTTTCCTGTACAACTCTGCAGTATTTAGGTACCGATCTGCCGACGAGCCAACAGTTTTGAATGATTGCTAAGTATGGAGTTATTTTATCAGTATACTCTGAAAGCAACCTGACTGGTAAACAATCTGTACGAGAGGCCTTGCATTCATTGAGTAATTTAAACTGCTACTCTACACTGAGGATATCTAGTTCTAAGATATTTAGCAGTTCCCAGAATGAGATTTTCACTTTGCATCGGAGGGTGCCCTGATATGAAACTTCCTGCCAGATTAAAACTGTTTCCCGGACCGAGACTCGAACTCGGGACCTTTTGCCTTCTTTCAGGAGTGCTAGTTCTGCAAGGTTCGCAGGAGAGCTTCTGTAAAGTTTGGAAGGTAGGAGGCGAGGTACCGGCTGAAGTAAATCTGTGAGGACGGGGCGTGAGTCGTGCTTGGGTAGCTCAGATAGTAGAGCACTTGCCCGCGAAAGGCAAAGGTCCCGAGTTCGAGTCTCGGTCCGGCACACAGTTTTAATCTCCCAGGAAGTTTTTATTTAGGAGTTGTTTTTTATTCGAAATCTGGAATAGCTAGGGCAGGTAACCGGAGCGTTAACGGCCACAAGACAGAAGATTCCGCTGGTGCACTTCAGTTCAAATAACCAAATACAGTGAAACTCTACCGGAGTGTGGCTAGAATTTTCCAACTTGAAAACCACGTTGTTGCTCGTGGGAATATCCCAACCGCCGACAACGAACTCCAAACGATACAGTGTGAACAGTCTCGACTTGCTGGTAGATTAAATCAAAACACAAATTTCGTGTCCAGGGATGGTGAGTCACGGACCTTGTAGCAACGGGAACAGCTCTACACACTCCCTCACCACATAGAGACCGCACCGCCAGCGGCCCCGGCGAAACTACATCCCGCGTAGAATTCCTCGCTGCCCCACGCGAACCGACCGTCTGGTCGCACACCGCCCAGCCGGAAACTATAAGCGCCAGGTCCAAGATACTCCAAGGTGCTAATATCGATTCACGTGGCTGCTGCGTTTTGCGGAAGGAGAGGATAACAGCATAATCACGATAACCGCGGGAGACTAAACACAGAATCGCCACGAAGGTTTAATCCAGCGCATAGCGTGAGCCAGCCATGGCTCACTAAGTTAGCTGTTTTTACATGGAGATTGCTTACTTTTCTCAGTTTACACTGGGGTGTATGAGTGCAAGACTGACGGGAAGGTATTAAAAGAAAGTTGTCTGACTTAAGCACTGTCAGGAGAGACGCTCCAGCTTCTTTTTTCCTCTCTTCAAGCACTTAACGAGACTATGTACTCAGAAACGATTAACTAACGAAAGGGTTACAATTAACTACTCATTATGCAGCAGAAGAAGGTCCTTATAATGTTCTTTTGGTATATTAGTGTTGAAAAACCGAGTATTGTCACATGAACAAAATCGAAGTTACAGTTGAAGACTTTGGTTCGCTTCGTGTCTCTACACGGACTGACGACGGTGTGTTAGGTAGCACAGAGTTGGGTGTCTGGCAGCGGCGTGGCGCGCCGGTGAGTCCGTCGGCAGCCGGGCACGTGACTGCCTCCACGACACTTGCCACGTCTCCCCGGTGGGCGCCCTGCACGAGAGCAGCGGGAGCGGTCACAAAGCCCAGCAGGCGGTAGGGCTCGGTTTATCAGTCCTTAATCAGGAAACTGCAGTATCTCTACCGAGCACAAAATATGTGTTTCCAACAGGGGATGACTGCAAAAATTTATGAAACACACAGCGTCTCGGATCAAAGGAATACACACTGAAGCTCCATAATACGGAGATATATAATACAGCGCTGCGGTCGACAACGCCTATGTAGGACAACAAGTGTCTGGCGCAGTTGTTAGACAGGTTACTGCTGCTGCCAATGGTTCAAATGGCTCTGAGCACTATGCGACTTAACTTCTCAGGTCATCAGTCGCCTAGAACTTAGAACTACTTAAACCTAACTAACCTAAGGACATCACACACATCCATGCGCGAGGAAGGATTCGAACCTGCGACCGTAGCGGTCGCTCGGTTCCAAACTGTAGCGCCTAGAACAGCACGGCCACTCCGGCCGGCACTGCCGCTACAACGGCAGGTTATCAAGATTTAAATGGGTTTGAACGTGGTGTTATAATCGGTGCACGAGCGATGGGACACAGCATATCCGAGGTAGCGTTGAAGTGGGGATTTTCCCGTACTACCATTTCACGAGTGTACCGTGCATATCAGGAATCCGGTAAAACATCAAATTCCCGAGATCGCTGCGGCGGAAAAGATCCTGCAAGAACAGGACCAACAACGACTGAAGAGATTCTTTCAACGTGGCCGAAGTGCAGCCGTTCGGCAAATTGCTGCAGATTTCAATGCTGGCTATCAACAAGTTTCCCCGTGCGAACCATTCAACGAAACATCATCGATACGGGCTTTCGGAGCCGATGGATCACTCGTGTATCCTTATTGACTGCACAACACAAAGCATTATGCCTCGCCTGCGCCCGTCAACACCGACATTGGACTGTTGATGACTGGAAGCATGTTGCCTTATCGGACGTTTCCTGTTTCAAATTGTATCGAGCCTATGGGCGTGTGCTGGTATGGAGACAACCTCATGAATTCATGGACACTGCATGTCAGCAGGGGACTGATGAGGCTGGTGGAGTCTCTGTAACGTTGTGGAGCGAGTGAAGTTGGAGTGATAAGGGAGCTCCTGATACGTCTAGATACGACTCTGACAGGCGAAACGTACGTAAACTTCCTGTCTGGTCACCTGCATCCGTTCATGTCCATTGTGCATTCCGACAGACTTGGGCAATTCCAGCAGGACAATGCGACACCCCACAGAGAATTGCCTGACAGTGGCTCCGGGAATACTCTTCTGAGTTGAAGCACTTCTGCTGGGCGCCATACTCCCCAGACATGAACGTTACTGAGCATATCTGGGATGCCTTGTAACGTGCTGTTCATAGAGTATCTCCACTCCCTCGTACTCTTACGGGTGTATGGACAGCCCTGCAGGATTCATGGTGTGATTTCCCTCCAACACTACTTCAGACATTAGTCGAGTCCCTGCCACGTCGTGTTGCGGCACTTCTGCGTGCTCGTTGTGGCCCTGCACCATATTAGGCCGGTGTACCAGTTTCTTTGGCTTTCCTGTGTATCCTATTATGTAGAAAAATTCCAGCAAGAATGGGAGTGAACGGTAACAGAAATCCTTAAAAATCTGAGCTGACAGACAATCCAAGTAATACGTCGTATATCTCTTGCAATCTACCGTAGAAAATTCACATATGCCGCTTTCAAGACGCGCAAGCCTAGCAACAGTTGCACAGAAATTTAAAAGGAATTGTGCTTGTCACGCTCCATCATGGGACAGACCAGGAAGAAATGTAATAACTCCTGCAATAAACTGTACTCTATCCTCTTCTGCTTGTAGAAATTTGCTACGTATAGATGTAGGTGTTAAAGGGGAAGCTGAAAATTAATTTACTACAGCCTCCTACACACCAACCTTCCCCTTTAAAACCTACATCTATACGCAGCAAAAGTGCCCTACAAAAAGTTTTACTGCTCTTAAAGGGCAACACAATGGGCAGGTAATGAGACCATGAAATTTTCTATAAAAAAATTTTAAAACTCGTACACATGCGTGAAGTGCACATTATATTTAAACTACCACTTTTTCCGAATGAAAATGTCTGACTATAACTGGCTGTGAGCTCTCCCAGCGTTTAGCCACATTTGACGCAACAATGGGGAGCAGCTGACGATCGGTAATGTCATTTCTGTGGAAATGGCCCTTGCTCAGTTGGTTAAAAATGGTCAATGTGAGAAGTACCGATGCGATCTGAATGTCGAAGAGAATTTGGAAGAATCCTGGAGGCAGTTTCGGAAGGTGAGACACGTGTGCAGTTCAACCCAGAGCTATGCATGCATCATCTAGATATGGTTAGTTGTGAAATTATGCGAGTACCACGCCCGACACAGCAACGGCTGGCCTACACACACACTACTAGACTTGGTGTTAATTACCTCATGAAGGACGGTTGGTATTTTTTCGCTTTTCAAATTACACGTCTTTCATGGTCTCAGCTATCAGTGCTCTTGGGTAATGGTTTTCAGTGTACATTTCTATTTTACTCCTTTCTACATCTGATACCTTTGGAATAACATTCGTATGAGGGTACTCGTTAGTAACAGACACTATTGGTCATTTCGGTAATTTCCAAGAAGCCTCGAGTAGCTAAGTCGCGGCCTGCCACCGAGCGATATAAATCGAATGCGCGATTCTCGATGCGGAAAGATGGTTTCTTTTTACAGCGCTGATAAAAGCGACGACATGTGACGAAATTTTCCAATTTACTTACGGCCACATGTTCAGCGCGGACAGCTCCGTGGGTGGTGTTTGCGGCTGGGAGCAATCCTTGGTTTCCGTAGCCAGGATACATTCTTGATATGTCTTTTAGAAATATCGATAGAGTCACACACGGAACAGTTTTGCCAGACAACTGTTTTGTGGAAGAACATACACTGGAAAATATATAGCTTATCTCTGTCTGCCGGTGCTGTGCACTCTCTCTTAATGGAGGATTTCAAAAATTTCCAAAACCACCCAACATTCTGATGTTGCACGATGGATCGTTAGAAGAAACAATCTCAACAGAAATGTTCCCAAATTCGAGATATATGCTTTTTTTTTTCAAAGTTTTGTTAGGACGTACAGCCATCAAGTTATAACTTCTACGCCTGGTAAAATGCAGTGCTTTGTAAGGAGCAGTAAATTTTTCTTATTCCAAGAATGTTCTCCAAGTATAAAGCACTTCCTAGACTCCCTTTAGAAACCTCCGAAAAGCAGTATATGTTGTATTTCGTTTCTTAGAAGACGTCCTCTTTCCCGTACTTCCCAGTGGCGATATGTGACTCATCAACTTCTTCAATTTTGTTTTCACCACGGATAGGAACACATTTCTTTTTTACGCAAGACGGCACTGTACACGATAGCGATACTCTTCCCTATGCTCAGTTTGGAGCCATCAAACCATGTGTTTTTCCTGACGAAAGCACCTTCCTTGCATTTTTCGCAGTGCACCTGCAAAGGGAATCTAGATCGGCGGTTCCTTCTTAGAGAGTGGCAGTGCGTCACACACGTCTTTCAATTATAGCCGACCCCGTTCATCAGATCGTAGTTTGACAGCAACCCATAGTCCCAGCAAATGAGGAAAAAAAGAGTGTACCTTACACAATCGCGAAATTAACTCCTGTCAAGTGAGACTATTCAAACTCGATAACACACTGGATTCAGTAATCACTATAAACAATGTTATACAACGTTGCGTTGACAAGCGCAGAAGACAGTATCCACATTTGGTGTTTCGAGAGTCGCGTGTTCGATATAATTATGTCATTCCGTGACTTTGACATGCAAAGCTTTTTGGAAATTATCTAACACTAAGTAAGTAGAAATTCGCTTTGTGCTGAAAATAATTCGAGAGATGGAAAAACGTAAATCTAGAATTTCGCCTTTGACTCTATCTATTTACTTCTGTTTGATTTTTTGTGGGATGTAAGCCTTGCAGATGAGACTGCATACAGGTTTTGTCTTCCATCGAATTTGAAACAGTGAATGTAAGGATTACGAGACTGCATCTCATCCAGGAAGACATTAGCGTTTTCAGAAACTGTCCTACCATGTTTTGTAATCAATAAAAGACGACTTAGGGTTGAGTGTTAACCAGTTCTGAGAACATACGTACTGAAGCAGTTTTAGCGGTAACTTATGTGACATTCTCTTCACAGTTCCCTTGTTTTTGTCATGTTTTTCCTCATACCACATTGCTTTCGACCAGCATTTTCTTTCTATTTTGTCTGTTAACCAACAGAGTGTATTATTCCAAGTTGTTAAATATTCGTAATTTCTCTAAACCACTGTATAAGTGTTACAGAGATCATTTGCATCCGGTGCTGTGCACTCAGATTTGCATTTGCCGTGTTGTGTTTTGTTCCATTGGGGTGAGATACAGCGTCCCATTGCTGTCGTCACTGAACCTGTGATGATTGATCGATGTTTACCAGTATAAGGCAATGACTGATGAGCATGTTGTTACTCGCGTAACTTGCTCTTCAACTTTGTCAGTAGCTCCCTTTAATCGTAATTAATGTTTCTAGTCACGTAATATAAGGTTTTTTAATAGTTTGGTGCAACTTGGATACTGGATTACCATATGTGCCGTATTCCTATCCTTAAATTCAACAACCATAAGCACTGTAATCTGTTAACAAATTGACGTTTTCTACAGGAAATTTTTAAACATATGACGTTACAAGTTGATCGCCTATATACGCTGTGTTTTTAAACGGATAGGTGGAGCTCGAGGGGAGTGTGGATCGGCCGTGAGGTATACCGAGGTAGTCTGCGCAGTTGGCAAAACGCGTTGCGCGTGGAGAGCCCAGCTGGAAGGTTCTTGTTTATTTCGCTTGCCGCAGCGTCGCTTGTGTCGAGTTTTCCTCGTTAGTGATGTTCTGTCTGCCGCGCGAGTCGTAGGGTATCCGCTCCGCCTTTACTGCCAGTTTGTGTCCGTATACTTGCAGCGCCGTCTGCCGCTCTGCTATGTCTACCGTGGTTTCCACGTGTGTTCCACGAAAAGGTACTGTGAGCTTTGCTTTCGATAAAAACAACGCGACACGTGCAGCCCGGGTCTCTAGAAATCCACAATTGGCTTGTCGATGCAATTCATGTGAACTCTGACCAGGTCCACACCGCTTATTTTGATGCAGACGAGTACGTGTTTTACGTGAAATTTATGGATCCCCTTCAATTTGAAAGATTACTGTCACGACATGGTTCTCAAGTCCCGTTCATGCAGCGCTATAATTCCATTAGTATGGTGTCCCACGCACATGCTGAAATCGAATATACCAATGTTAAACTGTTCAGCCTCCCGCCGGAAGTTGATGACAACTTTCTGAAGTACATATTGACTCCATATAGTAACATGAAAAACGTCCGTCGTGAACGCTGGTCTACTCAACACAGATTACAGTGTTATAGTGAAATTCGTTCCGTGGAAACGCATGTCAAGCGCATTATTCCATCTCATTTAGAAGTGTGTGGCTACCCATCCGTGTCGTGTATATTGGTCAAGAGGGTACCTGCTTCCCATGTAGTAATTGTGGACACGTTCGGTCTAATTTTCCGCGGAGGGTTCAAAAAATGGTTCAAATGGCTCTGAGCACTATGGGACTTAACATCTGAGGTCATCAGTCCCCTAGAACTTAGATCTACTTAAACCTAACTCACCTAAGGATATCACACACATCCATACCGGAGGCAGGATTCGAACCTGCGACCGTAGCGGTCGCGCGGTTCCAGACTGTAGCGCCTAGAACCGCTCGGCCACCCCGGCTGGCTCTGTGGAGGGTTTTTGTACTAAATTCGTCATTAATGCAGCGTCGCAAATTGACGGTGGATGATCTTGTTCCTTCCACTCAGGCCGTCGGGCCTACTTCTGCATCGGATTATAATGAACAGTCAGTTCTGATAATCGTGTACATGAATTTCTGCCTTCACCCCCGCGACAGGTTCAATATCCCATTGGCCCCAGGATGGAACCTATAACAGCGACAAACAAGCGACGTCGCCCTCAGGACGGTGATTGTGAGGATTTGGCTGTGCCTTCGGCTCCAACCTCCTCCGCATTGATTGTGTTCCCTGCTCCTCTCGATACTACGATACCTTCCGTCCATGTTACGGTGAGTGGCGAAGGAGCATCCCTCCTGTTCGCGAGGTGTCTTCTTCTGAGCTGCCTGTGTGTGGAGAGGGAAAGGAATCTCCACCCCCCCCCCCCTTTCGCCATTGTGTCCTCCGTTACAGTCTGAGACGATGCAATGCCCTCCTGCTCCTTTGCTGACTACAACAACTCCCGAGGAGAATAATATTAGCGACCAAGTATCACCTGTTGCATTGGCAGTTCCGCAGCATGCTTCCCCCTTAGTGACGGGACTGCATTACGTGACCCTAGTTCTGTGGGGCAGGAAGCTGTGCCTATGACCCCTCCCACACCTCCGACTGCAGAGGCCGCCGTCCCACGTAGCTGACAGAAACACGATATACAACCTGACCGTGCGGTGGCACGTAAGAAATCTAAGAAAAAGGTTGCGATGAGGGGGCTTCTGGTCCCCCGATGTCTGAATCCTCTGTGGACTCCACAATGGACCTTGACCCTCAGCTGTTTACCTGATTCTACTCGGAGGTTCCGTGTATCCTTGTCCAGCTGTGATCAATTACCCAAGCCTACACGTTCCATTCCTTAAATGTTAATCGTGTGGAATCAGAATTGCGATTGGCTTCGCTGCGTCAGTTCATTAATGATTCATAGTCTTCTTACAGGAGTTGTTATTTAGTAATGTTTCCTTACCTGATTCTCGTATGGTCTTTAATGTAGCACCCAAATATTCTACGGTCACCACCTTATTCTTTCGCGAGGGCATTCCTATTGCTGAGGAGGAAATGTTGGATTCTGGTAGGGGCATAGGTTTTCAACTTCTTAACCTTCTCTTGGTTCGCTTATATGCCCCTTCTGGCACTGTCTCGCAGTGGATCGTTCACATTTTTATAAAGAGGATATTGTTTATCTGTTGCGTAAGAGTCCTCCGGGTATTCTGTTGGGTGGTGATTTTATCTGTGTATTGCGTCCTGCAGATAAATCTAATTTTAATTTCTCTCGTGAATTACATGAATTGGTCCGCTCCTGACGCATAGAAGACGTCTGGGTATGTAAATACCCGACGCTAGTTAAATTTATCCACTTTACTGCAACTTCTAGTAGCAGGTCAGACAGGTTTTCAGGTTTTCAAAAAAAAAAAAAAAAATGTTCAAATGTGTGTGAATCTTATGGGACTTAACTGCTAAGGTCATCAGTCCCTAAGCTTACACACCACTTAATCTAAATTATCCTAAGGACAAACACACACACCCATGCCCGAGGGAGGACTCGAACCTCCGCCGGGACCAGCCGCGCAGAGACAGGTTTTACTTATCAGACTGCGTCAGCGATAGTCTTCTTAATGTTGAAGTCTCAGCTTCCTTTACGGATCAATGTGCTGTGACTACAACCCGCAATCTAGGAAGGCAATCAGTCAGATTGTTTCGCAGTATGTGGATGCTAAACGTTGCTCACCTAGCTGATCCCTCTCTCGATGACGTGATGCGAGTCGTGTGGGTGCGTGCTCTACGGTCCACTGGGAGATACTCCTCCACCCTTGAATGGTGGACACAGCTATCAAAACCGAGGCTGAGGCAAACTCTCAAACTTTTTTGTGCTTCTAAAGCCCGAAACTTTCGGAAAACTTATGAATATTACTATTCCATCCTGGGTGAACTTTATGCTGCTTCGGATCACGACCCTCTGCGAATTGCGGATGTTAGGCTTGTAAAAGCAAAATTTTTGACCTTAAGGAGAATACAAATGGTAAGTTTGAAAATCCGATCGAAGCCGCGTTCATTGATGACGAAAGAACTGACCGCTTCGCTATCAGACCCATCGCCGACGCCCTTGTATTCATTCTCTCACGACAAATGATGGACATACCGTAATGCCGCAAGTGAGATGACATCGGTCATTTGAAGCTCTTTTCGGGGAAAACAACCCCCCCGCCCCCCATTCTATAGTGGTTTTCTAAGTTTTCCTTCTTTTTCCTAGTTTCGCTCCCATTGCTAATGATTTCCAATTTTTTTTTTTTTTTTCAAACCTTTCCCTAAGCCAGAGACCGGCGCTCTAATGACCGTAGCAGGCTTGCGCCCTAAAAAAAAACTTTCACGACCCACTGGTCAGCATCTTGGATACGACAATTACACCTGAACGTAACGCAACGCTCTTAACTGCCTTTGGGCCTGAGGAAGTTTACAAACTTATCGTGGGATCGCCTTCTCATAGGTTCCCGGGTTTAGCTTGTGTTCTAAGGAATTTTACGTGCGCTTTTGGCCCTTGTTGGTTGCTACCTTTACCTCCCTTTTGAATGAAGTGTTACAGGGTAGAGTTGTGCCGTCCTCGTTCAAAGTGGGAAAACTTGTTTTAATCTTGAAACGCACTGGACCGGCTGCCGCTCATAGCTTTCGCCCACTTACTTTGTTAAACATTGATTATAATACTGTGGCGAGGGCAGTTAATAGTAGGATGTCGGCCCTGATGGACAAGATTTTTGCAAAACATCAAAGCTGCTTACCTCGTCGTACCATTCGTACCGCTATAGTGGAGTGTCGTGACGTGGTTTCGGTTGCTGCTGTAACGTCCGTTTCTTGTGCCCTTGCTTTTCTAGACTTCGATAAGGCATTTGATTGTGTTAAACACGACGTTCTGCTTCGTATTCTGGAGGTAGATGGTTTTACTGTTGACACACGGCGAGTGCTCTCAAATCTGTTTAGGGGTATTTCGGCTTCGGTGATTGTTAATGGCCAGATGACGCCCCCAATGAATATCCGTATGGGCGTGCCTCAAGGAAGCCCGCTGTCAATGACTTTGCCCGTGTTTGGACGCTATAGCTGTTCGTGCATACGCCGATGACGTGATGGTTCTGCTTCGCGATCCTGCTGAGATACTTCTTCTGAAGGCTGTAGTTGACGACTTTTGTCGGAGTTCGGGTGCAAAACTTAATGAAGGTAAACGCATGCGAGGTTTTGGTGACGCGGTTGTACCATGGGCTACTGCGGTACATCGGCATACGTCTCTCTGTATCGTCATTGATCGTTGTCCACTCAAAATGGGGATGCTCAACTGGAAGTCCGTTACGGACAAAATTCAGGGAGCGATACTAGAACATGAAAGGCGTTCTCTTACTTTGCCCCAGAAAGTCCGAATACTGGATACATATATCTTATGCAAACCTTATTACGTAGCCCAAGTTTAGTCGCTTCCCTCGATGATGGCGAAGAAGCTATAACTATTGTCTAGTCGTTTCTTATGGAAGAGACTTATATTTCGCGTACGGTATGACGGTATGAGGTGGTCACGAAGCCTCGTTCCTTTTGGGAGGTGGGTCGGGCATGACTGATATACGGATGAAGATGTACATGCAATATGTGCGGCGTACTGTTTTGACGATGATTCAAGAAACTCACATATTCACGTTTCATTTATTTCTCTGTGTCCGTCCTGCTAGTCTTGAACCCCCTATTGATGTTGGTCCAATAAATTATAAGTTAAAACACATTAGTGACTTGTATCTTGCGGTGAACTATTTATGGGCTGACATCCTATGGAGACCTGTCCCCACCATGAAATTGCTAAAGACTCGATGGGAAGCAGTCCCTTGCCAGAACCTCGTTGAAAGAGAATCGCCGCATACAACCCGGACGACAGTTTGGTTCAATATCATTCTTCCGATTTTGCCGATGCTCGTAGCTTCCTCGTGGTACAAGGTACTAAATAACTTGATTCCACCGAAAGAGCGACATATCCGTATTGGGCTTAGTGACACGGAATTATGCAGTCGTTGTAAGTCTCCAGATACGATACGACATCGATTTACTTGTGGAGATTATATGGTAAACTGGTCTTGGATCAGGACACAATAGGCCTTCCTTACTCGATCTTCTGAGGTTGCATACACTACCGACACCATATTGCGCCCAGATTCTTCTTTCTTTCCACGGTCGAAAACCCATACCGTTATGTGTTTGCTGGGACACTCCGTTCATTGTGTTGTCGAAGGCTAGGGAGAAGATCACATGAACTTCATGCAGTACATTATCGCTGCCTATTGGACATGCCTGCGAATGCCTCGATATCGAGAGCTCTTCGCCATGTTGAATCTTGTTTTCCGTAGGCAAGGTGTTGATTAGTTTAATTTTTCTGATAAGTGGTTTTCTTGTTATGTATGTTCCCATGTGATTTGCTTCGGCTTGTGCTCTCCTGGTTTCACTGTTCGTTTTGTTTTGTGTAGTGACTCAGCATCGCTCCAGTTCTACTGTAAAATGCGTATAGATGAAGTATAGATTCACATGAGCGTCTACAATCCTTGCAAAGGGTTGGATTTTTTTTTAGTTTGCTATTTCGAATGTAATCTGGTTTCGTTTTCCTTATACTTGTAGATTCTACTGAAAATTAGAAAAATAAATAAAACACACACAGTAAAAAAAATTATTAAGAAACCCATATAAAAGTAATAGTTCATACATATCATGTGAGCTTGGTGGTGGTTTGTCGGCTATGTTCCGCTTTTTTTCTTTTATTCTTTTCTTTTTTATATTATTCTATTATCATAATGAATTTTTTCTCTAATTTGCAGCTTGTATTTGCTCTGAGCACTATGGGACTTAGCTTCTGAGGTCATCAGTCCCCTAGAACTTAGAACTACTTAAACCTAACTAACCTAAGGACATCACACACATCCATAACCGAGGCAGGAGTCGAACCTGCGGTCGCGCCGTTCCAGACTGTAGCGCCTATAACCGCTCGGCCACTCCGGCCGGCTGCAGCTTATTTTACATGATGTTTTGACTATGGTCTACTGAAGTGTCATGAAAGTACCAAGTCATTCCGATAATAAAAAAAAAGGATGGCGCAGTGGTTACCGCACCTGTCTAGTAAGCAGAAGACCCTGGGTTCGAATCCCGGTCCGGTACACATTTTCACTCGCTGCCCGCTGTGCCTGACAGCAGTGATTCCCCTTCCATTTTGTATATTTAAAAATTTCACTATTGATCGTTTATTATTTACGCTGCCATGAAATATTATCTTCAAAAAATGGTTCAAATGGCTCTGAGCACTATGGGACTTAACATCTATGGTCATCAGTCCCCTAGAACTTATAACTACTTAAACCTAACTAACCTAAGGACATCACACAACACCCAGCCATCACGAGGCAGAGAAACTCCCTGACCCCGCCAGGAATCGAACCCGCGAACCCGGGCGTGGGATATTATCTTCAAGCGGTTGGTTAAAACTTTCGTTATTACGTACTACCGTTTTAAACCATTTTTACTGTCATTTACATTTGTGCCAATAATTGACTGGAAATGGCATACCGAACAGTCCGATATGCGCGTTGTTGCTATGTTTAATACCAGCAACCTGTAGCGCATTGCTGGCTGAAATTTACTACTGTAGTTACTGAAAATTTTTGTAGTGCAATTGCAGCGACCGATCTCGATGTTACAGGCATTACCTGTTACTGGTACATAGCTGACACTCCTTCCCTGTAATCGTAATACGTCTTCCCGCCTCTCCCTTACACGTTTTTAAGGCTTATATTTAATACGTAATTAGCATGTGTCACTTAACATTGGGTGTTGTGTGATGTCCTTAGGTTAGTTAGGTTTAAGTAGTTCTAAGTTCTAGGGGACTCATGACCTAGGATGTTAAGTCCCATAGTGCTCAGAGCCATTTGAACCATTTGAACTTAACACTGCTTTTAACATTTTAGCTGAAATTTACATACTGAGCTCTTTCGCTATCTGTCTCTATGTATATTCACTCTCTAGCTGCTTGGAATGTTGGAATGTAGCTGTTGTGGCCTTGTTAGACTGTGATTCGTTTATTAAGACAGATTTTGTATGTAAGTTAAATACACATGTATGTCTTGACAAGCGTTGTCATATTGCAGTTTGCCTGTTGAAATTGGCATATTGTCACTAACGGCACCTACTGTATGCTTTGTACCACGTGGAACTGCTTGTGACAGGTTGCGGATTGGTGATGTTACGGAATGGAGCCGGAGGTAACAGTTTACTTGATTTTGACAGGTACTTTTGTTGGCTTCACTGCGTTGCTGTAATGTGTACCTTTCAGGTCCTTGTCTTACATTGCATGTTTAGTACCACAGATGATGGGATTAACCCCACACACGTAATGAGACGATAAATATTATATTCCTGACGAAGAATGGGAGAACAGAAGTTGACGCCCTGAAACTTGTTTGTTCAGCTGATTCATATGTACTCAAAGAAATGTAAATATTTTACGTTCTAAGTGTTTCCAGTAACCTGAATGTTTTTTTCCTATTGGTCCTTCTGCGAACACGTCACGAAACATGACCCAGGACAATATACGAAACAAGAAATTAGGCTTTGCCGTAGTGTAGGCTTTAAGTAAATTTGCTTTAAGACGTTAGTGTTGCCCTGTAATTCAGAGAGTATGTTGTCCTGTGGTGTTCTGCAGGCACTTATTCCGCCAGAAGAGAGGCGCGCTTTGCCGGTGGTGCAGGCGGCACCCAGAGAACGCCTGGAGGTCTTCCTCAGGTTCAGGCACGGAGTGGACACACGGTGAGTATTGAGCCCGTCTGGGTCCATACATTCAGTGCGTACAAGGGACCTTTTTCCTTGGAATGTAATTGAAAACGTTGTTGTGCCAATAAACATGGATGGAAATGCAGCCTTGCCGAACACATTCTTTTCTTTTTTTTGGTTCGTAGAGTTCTTTATTGCGCTGCAGTTATTTATCAGGTTTGACTGATATATTAAAAACCTAAAAACCCGCCTCGATTGCGAAAAAATCACCTAGTGTTAACCTAGGTTTCGGCGTAGATAACTACACCTTCTTCAGAACAACAATAAAACCCACAAGTGCCTAAGAAGACCTTTGTCAAGGATTAAAAGACTTTGTACATAAGTACTGTTTGTGTTTTCCTTTTTTTCGTTTATAAATGTATAACTATGGTGCTCTTTCAATCACTGACAATGGTCTTCTTAGGCACTTGTGGGTTTTATTGTTGTTCTGAAGAAGTTGTAGTTATCTACGCCGAAACCTAGGTTAACACTAGGTGCTTTTTTCGCAATCGAAGCGGGTTTCTAGTTTTTTAATATATTAACCAACGATTGCTGACGCGCTGCGATGTTGAAGGTTCTTAGGTTTGACTGACTTCATAACAGACGTGTTTGACATTATTATTTTTCTGTCGTTACTGGATCCGAATCAGAAAGCGTTAATTAGAGGATCGTGTGGATAGATATGGTACCGGATCTGATTCTGGTGAAGAGGCAAGGAAAATATAGAGTCTAACCTTTTTTTTTAATAGTCATCTTAAGGAGAGTGGAGAGTCTCATGCCGTTTTCCTTCGTAAGCATCGGAGCCATACACAAGTAGATGTTGGAGATGTGAGCTCCTTGATAGTTGACTCTACTATGGTAGTCTCATTGCACCATCAACGCCATGTGGCTTTATGTATTGGAAATCACCGCCTGGATGCTGTTCATGAGTGGCAGCACAGCAGGTACAAATTTGCAGTCAGGGTGCGTGGGATAATCACGATTGTGTTCCGTCTGTCGTACGAAATCGCACCCCGGACCACAATTCCAAGTGTAGTTCCAAGTGTGGTTCCCTGGGGTTGTGAAGCAGCTGAATGGGTTGAAAATAAATAAATCGCCAGGTCCTGAAGGGATTCCAATTCGGTTTTACAGAGAGTACTCTACTGCATTGGCTCCTTACTTAGCTTGCATTTATCGCGAATCTCTTGCCCAACGTAAAGTCCCGAGCGACTGGAAAAAAGCGCAGGTGACGCCTGTATATAAGAAGGGTAGAAGGACGGATCCTCAAAATTACAGACCTATATCCTTAACATCGGTTTGTTGCAGAATTCTCGACCTATTCTCAGTTATAATATAATGAATTTCCTTGAGACAGAGAAGTTGCTGTCCATGCATCAGCACGGCTTTAGAAAGCATCGCTCCTGCTAAACGCAACTCGCCCTTTTTTCCATGATATCTTGCGAACCATGGATGAAGAGTATCAGACGGATGCCGTATTCCTTGACTTACGAAAAGCGTTTGACTCGGTGTCCCCCTGCAGACTCCTAAGGTACGAGCATATGGGATTAGTTCCCAAATACGCGAGTGGCTCGAAGAATTAATAGAACCCAGTACGTTGTCCTCGATGGTGAGTGTTCATCGGATGTGAGGGTATCATCTGGAGTGCCCCAGAGAAGTGTGGTAGGTCCGCTGTTGTTTTCTATCTACATAAATGATCTTTTGGATAGGGTGGATACCAATATGCGGCTGTTTGCTGATGATGCTGTGGTGAACGGGAAGGTATGGTCGTTGAGTGACTGTAGGAGGATACAAGATGAGTTGGACAGGATTTGTGATTGATGTAAAGAATGGCAGCTAACTCTAAATATAGATAAATGTAAATTAATGCAGATGAATAGGAAAAAGAATCCCGTAATGTTTGAATACTCCATTAGTATTGTAGCACTTGACACAGTCAAGGCGTAACATTGCAGAGCGATATGAAGTGGGACAAGCATGTAATGGCAGTTGTGGGGAAGGCGGATGGTCGTCTTCGGTTCATTGGTAGAAATTTGGGAAGATGTGGTTCATCTCTAAAGGAGACCGCTTATAGAACGCTGGTGCGACCTATTCTTAAGTACTGCTCGAGCGTTTTGGATCCCTATCAGGTCGGATTGAGGGAGGACATAGAAGCAATTCTGAGGCGGGCTGCTAGATTTGTCACTGGTAGGTTTGATCATCATGCGAGCGTTACGGAAATGCTTCAGGAACGCGGGTGGGAGTCTCTAGAGGAAAGGAGGCGTTCTTTTCGTGAATCGCTAATGAGGAAATTTAGAGAACCAGCACTTGAGGCTGATTGCAGTACAATTTTACTGCCGCCACCTTACATTTCGCGGAAAGACCAAAGATAAGATAAGAGAGATAAGGGCTCGTACAGAGGCATATAGGCAGTCATTTTTCCCTCGTTCTGTTTGGGAGTGGAACAGGGAGAAAATATGTTAGTTGTGGTGCGAGGTACCCTCCGCCACGCACCGTATGGTGGATTTAGGAGTACGTATGTAGATGTAGATGTAGCGTGTCTAGCACAGGTTGGCTGCAGCCCTCGACTGACCTCCTCCTAACGAACACGCGGTCACTACTGGCACCGAGGCGGAGACAGCTATCATCAGGAAACACAACAGACCTCCACCGTGGCCTCAAATGAGCTCCCACTTAAAGCCGCAAATGGCGGAAGGGGAGAGGGGGGGCTTAGCGGAATTCACGCAACCAGGCGTCTGGCTAGAAGCTATACCTGAAGTAACCGATTTGTAACAGCTCGTTGCGTCACTGTTGTGCCATTACTGCTCATATTGGAGCGCAGATGCAGCATGATTGGCCGGAGCCATACACCGAACATGATATTCTTCCCTCTCGGCAGTACCACGTGGCCCTCCGGAGCCCGGATTTTTGTGATGCTACATTCTCGTGACCACCGCTGCCAGCAGTCATCTGCAGTGGGAACATTCCTGCCAAGTCTCTCTGCAATATCGCAGAAGGAATATACCATCTCTCATAGTCCTATTATACGAACTCAATCAAACTCAGTGAGGTGTTGACAACGGCGTCTTTGTCTCTTTGAAGACATTCTTGACTAGCATCAACTCACCTGTCCAATCCGAAAGGTAACTAATGCTCCTGACCGTTATAGGGTGTAATTAAAGCAAACCTGATGTGCATCCACGTAGTGGCGCTACTTGTAGTACGCTGTGGGATTTTGTTTTTACCGTTGTCAATTCATTTGCTGTACAAAATGTGTACGTACCCAATACTTACTAGCGAAAGAGTGTAGTTTTAGTTTAACTGCGTATTCATTGTGAGCTATGTGTAGTGTTTCTTTTATACCAGTTTTTATGTGCCTTCGCTGGCCGAAGTGGCCGTGCGGTTAAAGGCGCTGCAGTCTGGAACCGCAAGACCGCTACGGTCGCAGGTTCGAATCCTGCCTCGGGCATGGATGTTTGTGATGTCCTTAGGTTAGTTAGGTTTAACTAGTTCTAAGTTCTAGGGGACTAATGACCTCAGCAGTTGAGTCCCATAGTGCTCAGTGTCATTTGAACCATTTTTTATGTGCCTTCATCTGAAGCTAGCATTGTGTGTATATTTCGTAATTTTGTTTATCTCCTTGTGCATGTGTTCGTTAGTTTCCCAGAGCTGTCAAGTATTGTGACGTGCACATCAACTCATTATTATATTTTGACTAATTTTGTCATTTAAGCGTAATGCTTGTTGATTCATTCTGAGTCTGCCACACTAAATTCTTAACCTATACTAAAACCTCTAGGGAGAAGATATACTAAGCTAGGTATTTATTTCATTTATTCCTTTTGATGCCATTTTTCTTTCCTTTATCCTGTCTTCTATGGCTGATTGATGTTGAATGATTATGTGGGTATTTTAAAATTGACGTATAATAGAATCAGAGAAGGGAACAATTCATAATAGGTTTGAGGCGAGGGAATTGCTTGAGAGTTTTGAAACTCAGTTAACCTCTTCCCCCCTCTACCTTTTATACTGAAGAATTATTTCTCTAGTCAACGTCGGTTTCGACACAACAAACAAAGGAACAGGGATTGAGAAAAATAGGAAAATGTGAAGCTTAGAGCGTGATAGTAGTTGGACAATTTTGATTGCGATCAATGTCTCCCTTGTACTTTTTGAACAAGGGAGCGTGAGGGAAAACACGAGAGAGGAGGAGGCGCAGAGATTTTGGTTGGTCACTTCAGACTTAACGAATCCTAACTTGTCTCAAGGGCAGAGAAATCGTTTTGCTAGTAAGAATTTTTTCGAATTCCTGCTGGCTAAAACAGGTAGATGTGCAGATATCCTCACCACAACACTTCTGTCTGGTCTTGGGATAAATGTATCGGACTACGTGAGTTTTGTAATTTTTCGTTTTCGGTTAGTAATGTTACCGAAGGGTTTAGTAGTTATTCGGTTTTGCTGTGATTCTGGATAAAACGAGAATGGTATGGGATTTTTCATTGCTCGCTATGCAGTGCTATTTGCTTCGTCTGTCACCATTGTTCTACAGTTCTGAAAGGTAATTAATAGAAAGGCATGTATTCCATGTGTGTCCGTGAGAAATTGGAGAGAGTGATTTTTTTTTCCTTTGTCACTCACGATTACCTCAGTCCCAGACAGTCAATGAATCTTTGACATTTTTAACTGAATCATAGACTGTCGCGTGCTAGGGAGACATGCCTTGGTGTTGTGCATGTTCTGACTGCAATTACAAAATACATGTTGAGTCATCTGACTTTCTAAACAGTTTTTGATTTTGCTGACCAACAGTCATAAAATAATTTTAAAATGAACTGTATTGTTGCTTTATAATTACAACCGAAGTTTCGGCCTCTTATCCCATTTTCAACTGATTGAGTTTATGTCTTTAAGATATACCGCAAGACATCATGTTCAAAATTGGCCATAAATTAAGAAAAATATTGGCTCCCCACGAAATACCAGATGTAAAATCATCATATTGTAAAACTTTCAGTAAATAATAGTGGGGGCATGTTTTCTTTGGTATCTAAAAGAGGAACACATGTCCCTCAGTCGTAATGATACTATCATCACGACAGACGCTATTGGCTTTCCTAACAGCACGACATCGCCTTCAACTTATCTCCTGGGCTCGTGACGATATGGGTTGGGCCCTAGACTGCTGGAAAACCTTGGCCTGGTGAGATGAGTACCGATTTCAGATGGCAAGAGCTGATGGTAGGATTAGAGTTTAGCGCAGATCCCACGAAGACATGGACCCAAGTTGTCAACAAGACACTGTGCATGCTTATGATGGCTCCATAATGGTGTAAGCTGTGGTTGCGTGAATTGGACTGGGTTCTCTGGTCCAACTGAACCGATCGTTGCCTGGAAATGGCTATGTTCAGCTACTTGGACGACACTTCCAAGCACTAGGGGTAAAGGGAAATCTGAGCCTATGAGCCTATTTGTTCCTGTGGTTTGCATGCATTCTGGGACAAACATGCATTGTGGGGCAAAGTAATGGCTCCCTGTCTCTTTAACCTACTGTTGTAGTGATTGATTTATGATCCCCTAGGGATAATCTGTCCTTCTGGGAAACCCCCACATCCACCCCCCCCCCCCCCCCCCGTCCCCCCGTCCGCAGCTTGTGGTCGTGCGATAGCGTTCTCGCTTCCCACGCCCGGGTTCCCGGGTTCGATTCCCGGCTGGGTCAGGTATTTTCTCTGCCTCGTGATGACTGGGTGTTGTGTGCTGTACTTAGGTTAGTTAGGTTTAAGTAGTTCTAAGTTCTAGGGGACTGATGACCATAGATGTTAAGTCCCATAGTGCTCAGAGCCATTTGAACCATTTTGAACCACATCCACCCCTCCTCCTTTTCCACCACCACCCGTCTGAGAAATTGCTAACCCCTTCCCCCCCAAAAAATGGTTCAAATTTCTCTGAGCAGTATGGGACTTAACATCTGAGATCATCAGTCCCCAAGAAATTCGAACTACTTAAATCTAACTAACCTAAGGACATCGCACACATCCATGCCTGAGACAGGATTCGAACCTGCGACAGTAGCGGTTGCGCGGTTCCAGACTGAAGTGCCTCAAACCGCTCGGCCACTCCGGCCGGCTAGCCCCTTTCCCCTTCCCTTGCCGATACCAACACACTTTTGATCGCAAGTTAATTGAATAATTAGCTAAATCGAGCAATTAACTAACTCCTCCAACTAAGGGAAATCCACCAGCTCTCCCCTCCCTTTCCTCAGTCTCCATCCCTCTCCCATCTGGCAATTGGTGGGAAAAAGACTCAGTCTGTGCTGAAGAAGAAGCATTTCACAACAAGACATTCAAACCATTGTCTATAATATATTGCTGCAAATTCTTTATTCAATCAGTTTACAGAGGAGAAGGCTCTTCCCTGGTGGAAAGAAACTCAGTTTTGATACCTCCACACCTATGATGTCAACTCACATCCTGTTGGTGCATACTTGTGCATTTAGGTCAAAGCCATTACGGCAGTGATCCCACAATGCATCGGTTCCCTGGAAATATTGAGGGGCTTTTGATTGATTGCTTCCCTATTTTGCGGAAAATATATCATAAAACTGAGTGACTGTGTGGAATATTGCAATCTGCGGGAGAAACCGTCACCATATATCAGGGATCTTGTCTGCAGAGAGCTTTGATAACACAAGCACCCTCCTCCACACGTTTCCCATAAGCCACGCAATCACAAAGGCAGCCATACACATACTGAGCAGTAGTTCATCACTCACCCACCACAACGGTGCTTCAAGCATCACCACCTGGACAGTCCAGTGACCACAGACCAGAAGTAGGCATCCTTTGATATTTGATACCTGGGAAACCACCTCTGTTCTCTCTTAAGTGGCTACTTCCCATTTGTGCTTGAACCAAGGTCCCCAAACATCCAGACAGAGGTGTTCGTCCGCCCTCAGGACACTGTGCTCCTGTTGGCTAATTCAGGGTACAGAGGGAGAGAAAAAAGGTGAAAAATAGTCCATTTGCACCATCCTATTAAATTACTTGTTTAGCAATTCACAGAAGTCAAATAGATCACATGATGATCCTTCTTTATAAAAAAAATAAAAATAAAAAAAATAAAAAAATAAAAACCTTATTTTCAACATTTGGGAATCACATGCAAACATTATGCAAAACAAGTAATTAAATTTCCCCCACACACGGTTCATGGTACTAAATATATTCAAGGTATTATATGCACCAAAGTTTAGGAACACAGGCGCGCTTCTCCACCACAGCACTCCCACAAGACATATCTGGAGAAATAAATACCTCCAAACACACACACTCGTGATCATGAAACGTGCAGTGTCTGCCGATTGGTGGAGAGCTGCAGTGAAACAGACCAGGATATTGTGTGTGTGGGTGCACACAGGTCAGGAGACGCCAGCAGATGCATCGGCCACACTGCACCTCCAGCTGCACCGGACCTTCAGAGGCCAGACACACTGGTACTGTGACTGCCAGGCAGTCAACCAGTCACTTAACATGGAGGGGAATGATCGTCCAGTGCAATCACATGCCATATTGATTCCTCTCAAATTCACGCTTAAGATCAAATTACTTTTTATTAGGAATATGGAATGCACTCAGAACGATGGAGAATAGCAATAAGCGATCCTTTCTTTTCAGACTTTACTAAAGGAAGTCTAGATTTCCGCTAGTAGCTAGTCATTATCGAAGCAGTATTTCAGAGCTTTTGTACACGTCTTAGAATCTTGGCCGGCCGGAGTGGCCGTGCGGTTCTAGGCACTACAGTCTGGAGCCGTGCGCCCGCTACAGTCGCAGGTTCGAATCCTGCCTCCGGCATGGATGTGTGTGATGTCCTTAGGTTAGTTAGGTTTTATTAGTTCTAAGTTCTAGGCGACTGATGACTTCAGAAATTAATTCGCATAGTGCTCAGAGCCATTTGAACCATTTTTTAGAGTCTTGAATGAACTGTTCTAATGTTCAGATATGTGTGAAATCTAATGGGACTTAATTGCTAAGGTCATCAGTCCCTAAACTTACACACTACTTAACCTAAATTATCCTAAAGACAAACACGCACACCCATGCCCGAGGGAGCACTTGAACCTCTGCCGGGACCAGCTGCACAGTCCATGACGGCAGCGCCTTAGACCGCTCGGCTAATCCCACGTGCCGAATGAACTGTAACAGGAGACCGAACAACAAGAGATTCATGTACTAGGGTCTTTACTAAAACTCTGAAATACTGCACTGATAAAGGCTAGTTACTAGCTGAATTATAGACTTGCTTTAATAAAGCTTGAAAGGAAAGGGCGATAGATTATTGTCTCTATTAGTTTGAATTTTCACATAAAATTCTGAGTACAGTCGCAACAGACACAACTGCTTCTGTACATTCCGCGCCTTTATTTAGTTGAGAGATGATCGATTGTGCCGTGTGCATCTAGCGTGTGGAAGACACGTTTGCAAGTTCTCTATACATGAGAAACACTTTAGTTGACCTTGTAAATTGTAGGTATGATTTGGTATCTACTACATCACCGACATCCGTATTCGGGAGTGAAAATATCAGTTTCCTCTATTTTTTCTTCGAGTTGCCGAGTAAATGTCTTTGCAGACATGAAAAGTTTCTAGTTAGTCAGTGGTTTACAGCACACCCCACCTAGCTAAAGTGTTGGGTTTGTTGAGAAATAATTTCCAGTCTATATCTTGGGAATTATGTTACGCAAACGATCGGTACTATGCAGCCGAGTGCTTAATATTGTGAAGTACCGCGAAAATGGTATAATATTATAGAAAACCATGCGAAATTACATGTGTTATTGTAATGTCCAAGTCTGGATATGGGTGTAGAAAAGCGAGCAAGAAAGGAAGCAGGTTCAGACCAGAAAGGGTAACGCGTTTGTACCGAGACGAAACGAATTTCTAGAACAGTTCTGAGAGCGAATTCGGTCCACTGGAGGTGCTTCCGTCGCTTCTTGGGGGTGGATGACATGTGATCATCGGCTGCAGAAAGATATCTAGTGCTGTGAGGAGTATATGCATTGTTGTCTGTCTTCGCAGTATTTGTACGATTGATGTAAAACGGATGATTTTGTTTGGCACAGGATACGAATTGTATGTTTACTACATCGATACGGTACGTGCTGATATATTGAGGTTCAAGCTCTTGTACGCGTTGGGAGAGCAGCTTAATTGAGTAAGATGCTTTCCATATTTGACGATATGTACTGGCACTTTTCAGGGTTTAATTGTCAGTGCAATATGGCGATCTGTGTAAAATAGTTTTTTACCGCTGAAAGTCTAGTCTGCAGAAAGAGAAAAAAAAGTGGTCGGTGCTTCGATACCGGCGGCATCAGTAATTCGGCGGGTAAATTCGATAAGAGCCAATCATAATGCTCGATTCATTCACAAGACATCGTCTTATGCCGGGAAATAAGTGTCTCTACATAACGGTGGGAACGTTTGTGTGTGTTGAAAGCATGAAGAGTAACACGTGACTGACGGGTTACACATTTAGGAACGCGAGGAAGACAGCATTCAGCGTTATTCTGCGCTATTTTCGTAAACAGATTCTGTTGAGACAAGAATTTCCGTGAATACAAGCTGAGACATCAAGAATGCGAGCCTTAGCTATTTCTGGGACACTATACAATTTCCGAAAGGTTGACTTGGCTCTTATTTTACAAAGCCATGTGACATCAGAATGACATTGAGAATACTTTAGATGGTAAGTCGTCACACGGACTTTACGCCGGGAGGCACAAGTCATGCTGGGACAGATATGCATGTCTGGACGCAGCTTGCCTGTTCCATTACGATCGCTAGGGATAAAACAGCTTGTGCTGTCTTGGAACAATTTCTACAGCGCTGTCTGTGACGTCAGTATCCACAGGTATAGTGGCAGCAACAGTAAACACAGGTGCCGCCCGGAGTCGTCGTACGTATGGGATCAGTGGGAGCTGCACCTTGGAGTTCTGTGGCGAGGTGGACAGGGGTGTGTGCTGCACGGTACCTCACGTGATCGGCGCAGAGGTGACGGCGGAGGAGGAGACGCTGTGGAAATGGGCCGCTGTGAGCAGTCTGAATCAGAGGCTGAGACGGTTCTGCGACCGTGTGGGCTGCAGATTCCTCGACTTGCGCCATAGGGTGGTGGGGTTTCGGGTTCCGCTGGATAGGTCAGGAGTCCACTACACGCAACAAGCGGCTACACGGGTAGCAGGGGTTGTGTGGCGTGGGCTGGGCGGTTTTTTAGGTTAGATGGCCTTGGGCAAGTACAGAAAGGGCAACAGCCTCAACGGGTGCGGGGCAAAGTCAGGACATGCGGGGACCAAGCAGCAATCGGTATTGTAATTGTCAACTGTCGAAGCTGCGTTGGTAAAGTACCGGAACTTCAAGCGCTGATAGAAAGCACCGAAGCTGAAATCGTTATAGGTACAGAAAGCTGGCTTAAGCCAGAGACAAATTCTGCCGAAATTTTTACAAAGGTACAGACGGTGTTTAGAAAGGATAGATTGCATGCAACCGGTGGTGGAGTGTTCGTCGCTGTTAGTAGTAGTTTATCCTGTAGTGAAGTAGAAGTGGATAGTTCCTGTGAATTATTATGGGTGGAGGTTACACTAAACAACCGAACTAGGTTAATAATTGGCTCCTTTTACCGACCTCCCGACTCAGCAGCATTAGTGGCAGAACAACTGAGAGAAAATTTGGAATACATTTCACATAAATTTTCTCAGCATGTTATAGTCTTAGGTGGAGATTTCAATTTACCAGATATAGACTGGGACACTCAGATGTTTAGGACGGGTGGTAGGGACAGAGCATCGAGTGACATTATACTGAGTGCACTATCCGAAAATTACCTCGAGCAATTAAACAGAGAACCGACTCGTGGAGATAACATCTTGGACCTACTGATAACAAACAGACCCGAACTTTTCGACTCTGTATGTACAGAACAGGGAATCAGTGATCATAAGGCCGTTGCAGCATCCCTGAATATGGAAGTTAATAGGAATATAAAAAAAGGGAGGAAGGTTTATCTGTTTAGCAAGAGTAATAGAAGGCAGATTTCAGACTACCTAACAGATCAAAACGAAAATTTCTGTTCCGACGCTGACAATGTTGAGTGTTTATGGAAAAAGTTCAAGGCAATCGTAAAATGCGTTTTAGACAGGTACGTGCCGAGTAAAACTGTGAGGGACGGGAAAAACCCACCGTGGTACAACAACAAAGTTAGGAAACTACTGCGAAAGCAAAGAGAGCTCCACTCCAAGTTTAAACGCAGCCAAAACCTCTCAGACAAACAGAAGCTAAACGATGTCAAAGTTAGCGTAAGGAGGGCTATGCGTGAAGCGTTCATTGAATTCGAAAGTAAAATTCTATGTACCGACTTGACAGAAAATCCTAGGAAGTTCTGGTCTTACGTTAAATCAGTAAGTGGCTCGAAACAGCATATCCAGACACTACGGGATGATGATGGCATTGAAACAGAGGATAACACGCGTAAAGCTGAAATACTAAACACCTTTTTCCAAAGCTGTTTCGCAGAGGAAGACCGCACTGCAGTTCCTTCTCTAAATCCTCGCACAAACGAAAAAATGGCTGACATCGAAATAAGTGTCCAAGGAATAGAAAAGCAACTGGAATCACTCAATAGAGGAAAGTCCACTGGACCTGACGGGATACCAATTCGATTCTACACAGAGTACGCGAAAGAACTTGCCCCCCTTCTAACGGCCGTGTACCACAAGTCTCTAGAGGAACGGAAGGTTCCAAATGATTGGAAAAGAGCACAGATAGTCCCAGTCTTCAAGAAGGGTCGTCGAGCAGATGCGCAAAACTATAGACCTATATCTCTTACGTCGATCTCTTGTAGAATTTTAGAACATGTTTTTTGCTCGCGTATCATGTCATTTCTGGAAACCCAGAATCTACTATGTAGGAATCAACATGGATTCCGGAAACAGCGATCGTGTGAGACCCAACTCGCCTTATTTGTTCATGAGACCCAGAAAATATTAGATACAGGCTCCCAGGTAGATGCTACTTTTCTTGACTTCCGGAAGGCGTTCGATACAGTTCCGCACTGTCGCCTGATAAACAAAGTAAGAGCCTACGGAATATCAGACCAGCTGTGTGGCTGGATTGAAGAGTTTTTAGCAAACAGAACACAGCATGTTGTTATCAATGGAGAGACGTCTACAGACGTTAAAGTAACCTCTGGCGTGCCGCAGGGGAGTGTTATGGGACCATTGCTTTTCACAATATATATAAATGACTTAGTAGATAGTGTCGGAAGTTCCATGCGGCTTTTCGCGGATGATGCTGTAGTATACAGAGAAGTTGCTGCATTAGAAAATTGTAGCGAAATACAGGAAGATCTGCAGCGGATAGGCACTTGGTGCAGGGAGTGGCAACTGACCCTTAACATAGACAAATGTAATGTATTGCGAATACATAGAAAGAAGGATCCTTTATTGTATGATTATATGATAGCGGAACAAACACTGGTAGCAGTTACTTCTGTAAAATATCTGGGAGTATGCGTACGGAACGATTTGAAGTGGAATGATCATATAAAATTAATTGTTGGTAAGGCGGGTACCAGGTTGAGATTCATTGGGAGAGTGCTTAGAAAATGTAGTCCATCAACAAAGGAGGTGGCTTACAAAACACTCGTTCGACCTATACTTGAGTATTGCTCATCAGTGTGGGATCCGTACCAGGTCGGGTTGACGGAGGATATAGAAAAGATCCAAAGAAGAGCGGCGCGTTTCGTCACCGGGTTATTTGGTAACCGTGATAGCGTTACGGAGATGTTTAATAAACTCAAGTGGCAGACTCTGCAAGAGAGGCGCTCTGCATCGCGGTGTAGCTTGCTGTCCAGGTTTCGAGAGGGTGCGTTTCTGGATGAGGTATCGAATATATTGCTTCCACCTACTTATACTTCCCGAGGAGATCACGAACGTAAAATTAGAGAGATTAGAGCGCGCACGGAGGCTTTCAGACAGTCGTTCTTCCCGCGAACCATACGCGACTGGAACAGGAAAGGGAGGTAATGACAGTGGCACGTAAAGTGCCCTCCGCCACACACCGTTGGGTGCCTTGCGGAGTATCAATGTAGATGTAGATGCTGCATCCCTAAACCGCTAGCCTGCGGGAGGGCGACCCCATCGACGCCAGAGCGATGCTGTGCTGGGACCAGGGGCAGCGGTGGCGCCTACGGGTGCGGCTAAGGCATTGGGCGTCGAATGGCGGGATGTGCTTTTTATTAGCGATCTTTTGTTTAAACAGTATTCCAACGATTTCATCAAACAGTAGGGCGCTGCGACTTAAAATAAACTGCCCCATACATGTGAAAAATGTCGATTTAATTAATTTGCATCAATTCTTTATATCAACATGGTGTTAGTGGTACAATAGTTAAGGGGGGGGGGGGGGGGTGAGTGCGTGACATGTAGCAGCAGAACAGTAGGTTAAGTGCGGAACACTAGGTTAATTTGCATAATTTTTATGTAAAACGCAGTACAGAAGTTTAAGGTTGTGGGTGACAAAGAAGAATGTTTCAGAAATGCCATTCAAAAGCATGTGAAATTCGAGAAGTGTACCAGGAAATGGTCGGATGGCATACCTAATTACTTAATTTGCTATCAATGGCGGTAGAATTCTTTAAGGAAATGGGGCTAATATGGAAAACCACTTAATGGAAGAACAGGTTAAGTGCCAACAAAGGGCCCAACATTAGTTTAAGACACCCAAAGTACGGTGCCGAACATTACGTTATTGATCATGTTTGCTAAATGTAATTACTTCTTAGAAGACTTAAATGTTTCCAAACAACAGAGAATTATGGGCAAGAGAAATCCAATCACTACAAACAAATTTTTTTTATACATAAACAATATACTCCTGAATTTCCTGTTAAGAGGCCCTTACTCTCCACAATAAAAAAAAATGGTTTAAATGTCTCTGAGCACTATGGGACTTAACATCTGACGTCATCAGCCCCTAGAACTTAGACCTACTTAAACCTAACTAACCTAAGGTCAACACACACATCCATGCCCAACGCAGGATTCCTACCTGCGACTGTAGAAGCAGCACGGTTCCAGATTGAAGCACCTAGAACCGCTCGGCAACCACGGCCAGCACTTCACCATCAGACCACCATCTTGGATTACGCCATGGAATGGACAACAGCGCCCTCTGGTGGTGGTACTGTGTTCTAGACCCAGACCTTGTCATGAACGTACTTGATGGTGGTACTGCCTGCAATTATTTAAATAAATAGTGCATGCACAATAAATACTTAAGTGAAGCACAGGTCTCGATCTCTCCCCACCATTTCCTAGGATGAGGTGGTGGTCAGGTGACTTATGCTACTACAGGTGCCCTTCCTTTCCCTCCATTTTCTTATGTTAGTAGCGTTGGATCAAGTGACCTTTATTTACTGCCAAAATTCAAACTTCCCCCAATTTCCTAAAACAAGGTGGTGGTCGTGAGACTTAGGTTAGTGAAGGTAGCCCAAGTACCCTTTCTTTCCTGCCACTTTCTTACGTTTGTGGAGATAGCCCAAGTGACCTTTTTTTACTGCCAAAATTCAAAGTTCGCACCAGTTTCCAGGATGATGTGGTGGTCGAACGACTTAGTGGGGGTAGCCCAATAGAAATACACTCCTGGAAATGGAAAAAAGAACACATTGACACCGGTGTGTCAGACCCACCATACTTGCTCCGGACACTGCGAGAGGGCTGTACAAGCAATGATCACACGCACGCCACAGCGGACACACCAGGAACCGCGGTGTTGGCCGTCGAATGGCGCTAGCTGCGCAGCATTTGTGCACCGCCGCCGTCAGTGTCAGCCAGTTTGCCGTGGCATACGGAGCTCCATCGCAGTCTTTAACACTGGTAGCATGCCGCGACAGCGTGGACGTGAACCGTATGTGCAGTTGACGGACTTTGAGCGAAGGCGTATAGTGGGCATGCGGGAGGCCGGGTGGACGTACCGCCGAATTGCTCAACACGTGGGGCGTGAGGTCTCCACAGTACATCGATGTTGTCGCCAGTGGTCGGCGGAAGGTGCACGTGCCCGTCGACCTGGGACCGGACCGCAGCGACGCACGGATGCACGCCAAGACCGTAGGATCCTACGCAGTGCCGTAGGGGACCGCACCGCCACTTCCCAGCAAATTAGGGACACTGTTGCTCCTGGGGTATCGGCGAGGACCATTCGCAACCGTCTCCATGAAGCTGGGCTACGGTCCCGCACACCGTTAGGCCGTCTTCCGCTCACGCCCCAACATCATGCAGCCCGCCTCCAGTGGTGTCGCGACAGGCGTGAATGGAGGGACGAATGGAGACGTGTCGTCTTCAGCGATGAGAGTCGCTTCTGCCTTGGTGCCAATGATGGTCGTATGCGTGTTTGGCGCCGTGCAGGTGAGCGCCACAATCAGGACTGCATACGACCGAGGCACACAGGGCCAACACTCGGCATCATAGTGTGGGGAGCGATCTCCTAAACTGGCCGTACACCACTGGTGATCGTCGAGGGGACACTGAATAGTGCACGGTACATCCAAACCGTCATCGAACCCATCGTCCTACCATTCCTAGACCGGCAAGGGAACTTGCTGTTCCAACAGGACAATGCACGTCCGCATGTATCCCGTGCCACCCAACGTGCTCTAGAAGGCGTAAGTCAACTACCCTGGCCAGCAAGATCTCCGGATCTGTCCCCCATTGAGCATGTTTGGGACTGGATGAAGCGTCGTCTCACGCGGTCTGCACGTCCAGCACGAACGCTGGTCCAACTGAGGCGCCAGGTGGAAATGGCATGGCAAGCCGTTCCACAGGACTACATCCAGCATCTCTACGATCGTCTCCATGGGAGAATAGCAGCCTGCATTGCTGCGGAAGGTGGATATACACTGTACTAGTGCCGACATTGTGCATGCTCTGTTGCCTGTGTCTATGTGCCTGTGGTTCTGTCAGTGTGATCATGTGATGTATCTGACCCCAGGAATGTGTCAATAAAGTTTCCCCTTCCTGGGACAATGAATTCACGGTGTTCTTATTTCAATTTCCAGGAGTGTATTTTGCCACCATTTTCTTAGGTTAGTAGAGGTAACCATGGTGTCATGCATTGTCCTGATGGAATCTGAATGTCACACCAGAAGGGTGCATGGCAGGGGGTGTGACACATTCCGCCAGCTTGGATGATGGAACATGCGTCATCAGCTGGCATCACAGCAGCCACCTTGGATGACATCATCAACTGATGTCACAGTCACCATCTTGGATGACGTCATCAGCTGACATTAGTTGATGACATCATCACCACCATCTTGGATAATGGGACTTTGGGGCATAAGCGGCCTTGTGGTTGGGTGATGTCATCGCCGCCATCTTGGATAGCGGTACTTTCGCGTAGAATTGGCGTTGCCCCAATACTGATGTGATCAGTGACCCAAGCCTACACATTCCTTTCCTTAAATGTCAATTGTGTGGAATCAGAATTGCGACTGGCTTCACTGCGTCAGTTCATTTATGAGTCATTTGTGGACATAGTCTTCTCTCAGGAGGTGTTATTTAGGCATTTTTTCTTATCTGGTTTTCCTGTGATTTTTAATGTAGCACCCGAATTTTCTACAGGGACCGCCCATTCTTTTCGCGAATGTGTTCCTATCGCTGAAGTGGAAATGCTCGATTCTGGCAGGGTCATTGGTTGTCAAATTTTTAATCTTACCTTCTCGCACTGGTCGCGCAGTGGATCGTTCGCGTTTTTGTAAGGAGGATATTGTTTATCTGCTGTGTAAGAGTCCTTCGGGTATTCTGTTGGGTGATTTTCACTGTCTTGCATTCGGCAGATCTATCTCCAAATTTTAATTTCTGTCGATAATTACATGAATTGGTCCGCTCCTTACGCCTGCATAGCATCTAGGTATATAAATAATCGACGTTAGTTAAAGTTACCCACTTTACTGCGACTTCTAGTAACGGGTTAAATAAGTTTTACTTATCAGACAGCCTGTGCGATTGTATTTCTAATGTTGAAGTCATCCCAGCTTCCTTTACGGATCACTGTGCTGTGACTAAAACCCTCAATCTAGAAAGGCATCAAGTCAAACGTCGCTCACCTAGCGACCCCTCTCTCGATGACGTGATGCGAGCCGTGTGGAAGCGTACTCCACGGTCCTCTGGGAAGCACTCTTCCATCCTTGACTGGTGGACACAGCTGGCAAAACCGAGGCTCAGGCAATCTTTGATACTTTTCTGTGTTGCCAAACGCGAGACTTTCGAAGAACTTACGAATATTACTACTCCATCGTGTGTGAACGTTATGATGCTGCGGATCGCGCCCCTCAGCTAATTGTGGTTGTTAGGCGAGTAAAGGCAAAATTGTTGTCCTTCAATAGTATACAATCGGAAGCGTTGAAAATGCGATCCAGGCCAAGGTCATTGGTGACGGAAGAACTGACTTCCATGTATCATTTGCTTCGGCATGAGAGCCGTCGCCGACGCGCTTGTATTCATTCTCTTACGACAAATAATGGACGTATCGTATCGGAGAAAGTTGATAAAGTCTCTGTCTTATACTAATAGTCTGTAGACATCTACGACATCGATGAGCCGAGTACAACTTTTTACGACCGGCTAGTCAGCATCTTGAATAAGCACTTACAAGTTGAACATAATGAATTTGTCTTAGCTTCATTTCAGCCTGAGGAAGTCTGCAAATTGTGGAATTGCCTTCTCAGAAGTCTCTGGGTGGACTTCCCAAGGAATTTTCCGTGCGCTTTTGGCCTTTGTTGGGTGCTGCCTCCACGTCTCTTTTGAATCAAGTGTTACAGGTTGGAGTTGTGCCGACCTATATCAAAGCGGAAAAAATTGTTTTAATCCAGAAACGCCCTGGACCCGCTTCCCCTGATAGCTTTCACCCAATTATTTTGTTAAACTATGATTATAAGACTATGGAGAAGGCAGTTGACATTAGGATGTCGTCTCTGATGGAAATGATTGTTGCCAAACATCAAAGCTCCGGGTCTTGTATCATTCTTATCCCTATAGTCGAGTGTCATAACGTGGTTTCGGTTACTGCTGTAACGTCCGTCCCTTGTGCCCCTGCTTTCCTATACTTTGATACGGCATTTGATCGTGTTAATCACGACTTTTGCTTCGGATTCTGGAGGCAGTTGGGTTTACTGTTGACACATGGCGAATGCTCTCGTATCTGTTTACGGGTATTTCAGCTTCGGTGGTTGTTAATGGCCAACTGACGCCCCCGATAAGTATCCTTCGGGCAGTGCCTCAACGGAGCCCGGTGTTTATGTTGTCTCCTAAGCCCCTAAGTCGGATGCCAGCATCCCAGCCGAAAGGCTGGACGCTTTCCGGAGGGTCTATAGCTGTTCGTGAATACGCGGATAACGTGATGGTTTTACTCCGCAATCCTGCGGATATACCTCGACTGAAGGCTGTAATCGACGATTATTGTCGGAGTACAGGTGCACCAATTAATAAAGGTAAATGCATGCTTCTTGCTTTGCGAGGTTTTCATGACATCGTTGTTCAGTGGGCTACTGTAGTCTCTCGGTATCATCATTGATCGTTGTCCATTCAAACTGGCGATGCTCAACTGGAGGTCTGTTACGGAAAATGTTCAGGGAGAGATACTAGAACATGAAAGGCGTTCTCTTACTCTGCTCCCTCTGCTGGATACATATGTCTTATGCAAGTTACTTGGCCCAAGTTTATCCGCTTTCCTCGATGATGGCGAAGAAACTACAGCTATTGTCTGGTCGTTTCTTATGGAGAAGACATTTCTTTCGCTTACAGCATAAGGTGGTCGCGCGCAGCCACGTTCCTTTGGGGGGGGGGGGGGGGGGGTTGGGCTTGTGGACTTGGCTGACATACGAAGGAAGACGCAGATGCTATATGTGCGACTTTCTGTTTTGATGATGACTCAAGAGACTCACACAATCACGTCTCGTTTATTTCTCTGTGTCCATCCTGCTAGTCTTGAAACCCCTATAGATGCTAGTCGCATAAATTATAAATTAAAACACATTCGTGACTTCTATCTAGGGGCTGACATTTTGTGGTGACCGGTCCTATCCATGAAATTCCGACGGACTAGTTGGAAAGCAGTCCCCTGCCCGAACCTCGTTGAAAGAGGATCGCCGCAAACAAACTGGACGACATTTGGTGCAATGCGAGTCTTCCGACTTTGCCGATGTGCATAGCGTCCTCTTGGTATCAGGTAGTAAATAACTTGATGCCAACGAACGAGCAACTTTTTCGTATTGGGCTTAGCGACACGGATTTATGTAATCGTTGTACGTCTACAGATGCGATACGACATCGCTTTAGTTGTGGAGTTCATATGGCGAATTTTTCTTGGATTAGGATGGATTTGTCCTTCCTTACTCGATGTTCTGAGACTTTCTACACTACGGACATCACATTGCGGCTAGATTCTTCCTTCTTCCCGGTCGAAAACCCATACCGTTATGTGATTGCTGGGATACTTCATTCATTATGTTGTAGTAGGCGAGGGGGAAGATCACATGAACTTCATACAGTTCATGATCACGGTCTATTGGACAAGCTTGCGAATGCCTCGATATCGAGACCGCCAATCTTGTTCTCCGTCGGCAAGGTGTTGGTTAATTTCATTTTTCTGATGATAGATGTTTTCTTTGTTATGTATGTTCCTATCTGATTTTCTTCGGGTTGTTCTCTGCTAGTTAACCTGCTCGTTTTGTTTTGTGTTTTGACTGAGTATCGTTCAGTTGTCGTTCAGTTGTACAATGTTGATAGATGACGTATATACATATATAAATGCGTATACAATACATGAAATTAATCTGATCTCGTTGTGTTTGTGCTTTTAAAGGTAACAAAAAGTTTAAAAACTAAATAAATTTAAAAAAACTATATAAAAACTGTTAATACTTATAATGAGAGCTTGATGGTGATTCTTCGGCTATGTTCCCGTTTTCTTTTCTCCTTCCACCTTTTATTATTGTTTTGGTCTCGTAATTAATTTTGTCTCCATTTGCAGGTTATATTACATGATGATATGACTGTTTTCTACTGATGTATCATGATAGTACCACAACACTCCGACAATAAAAATTAAAAAAAAAAAGCTTCACGAAACGCATTGCTAGTAGTGAAGATATAACCTCGCGTCGACAGTAAAACGAGGTGTAGGACGATGACGTTATACGGAGAAATACAAAGCGTGTACAACAATCAGGTAACACAAAGGTAAGGATGTGATGCTTGTGAGTGTAAAGTAACGTTAGTGTCTGAAGCAGACTTACCTCATATTAATGGAAGATGATAAAACTGCAGAAGTTTAAACAATAAGGATCCTAACTAGACAATATGAAGATAAAAAACGTAGTTTCTAATACAGTAAAAAGTGTGGGGTGACATTAACTAGAAATATCTTTTTGAACGTGACGAGTGTGAACAGCGATTGCGGATGCAAGAGCGTGTAAACAGCAAGGAGAACACAATGGGTGTGGTGAAGTTTTATAACTGTGATTTGGTTTTCATAGGAGAAGACTGTCCAGTCGTTTTACAAATAAGTTAAAATGTTCTTTCATGTTGGATTCGAACCAGCCATGTATGGATATCATCTTACAAATTTCGACGGTTTGCCGCTCTAACAAATGAGCTCCCAAATAATGAGGTGTAGTTAGCTAAAGCGACCATTTTCGCTAAGTTTTTAATTTCGCTGACTGACGCTATTCTTCTTTGTAACAGTGGGAGTGCATAACTCAGAGATAAGTTAGTTAACTTCATAGAGCAGCACACTTTTTATTAAGTTAGTGAACATGTGCGACGATGTGATGTCAATTTGCGGGCACAGTGCAACCACATTTTAGGCACCGTCTCATTCTCTAGAACACACGAAAACCACTGTTCAGGAGATTTTGTAGATGTATTTTTACAGTATCGTACTACACATCATTTGTAACCTTCTGCCGATACGTAAATTCAGAAACAAGACATCACTGTGGATTAGCATTATGATAATAGGAGCAACAAACTAGCCAGTGACGTCACAGGCATCAATCACAGGGCTCGAAAGGAGCATTTTAGCGGGCGTCCAAATAATATGAATTTCATTTTCGTTTTTGTAAAGCTATACAGAAATTCATGGGTGTAGAAAGCGTGTTAAGAGCATTAAATGAGATAGCTAATCATTTAAGGCAGTTTCCAAAAGACAGTCAAATACCCCATAACTGTCATTCCTCTGAAGGCAGCACACTGTTTTCACGTGTGTTACGCTACGAGTCTGCTGTGCTGCGCTACGTAACGACGCCTGTCCGCCCCATGTTACCGCGAGCGCCCTCAAAACAGGCGGCGAACAAGCGTGAGCGCTCTTGCTCGTCCTCAGTAGGGCTCCTGTGGTCTAGGGCTATTGCTAGAAATTAGTTTGAACATACGTTGAAAGGTTACAAAACTGCGACCTTCATACTGGTTTGTTAACCTTCTAAATGAGGGAGAAAGTACGGATTTAATTGTATGTCATTTTCCTGCGTTTACGCTGCGAAGATTTTCTTTTCGGTACCCGCCCATACAGATTTTGATTCTAAGAACCTCTTAACGTAAATTCCTCAGTTATTCCCTAGAAAGACTTGACCTTTCATATAGTCTTCTCAGTATCATTAGGGAATATTTTGCAAATTTCAAGAGAAATTTAACCGACTTCGTGTTGTTTCCAGGGGACACCGCTGGGAGGTGGTTTGCCAATAATTACATTAAACAAGATTTTTTCAATGATTCTAACGCTTTCTCGTCATTGTAATTTGTATCTGAAGGCCACTCAAGTCAGAGATAGTTTTAATTTGTTATCAGTTTTGAGCTTCCTTAAAGTATTTGCAATTGTTTCGTCTGTTTTCATTGCTGGCTCTTTTTATACCAAAGTTTAAAATTAGTCTGTCAGAGTAGTGATGGTAGTATTCTGCATCTTCTCAAACGTATTTCAGTAATGAGTAAACTTTTGGATAAACTTTCGATATTAATGCATTTATTCTTTGTTCCCATCTGTCTGAGACGTTGCTAATGCGATGGAGCCTTCCACCGCAGTTCACATCTCTCTTGGAATACGTTCGTTATCGAGCCACTGGTCCACTAAATAGTCATAAAAGTCTTGAAGCTTTTGGTTGCATGCGTGCTCTCCTGAATACGCAGCCAACCATCATCCAACATGTTCAGAGGAAGGTGTGCCACAGCGGAACACATTCTTATGTGACAGTGTATTTCATCATTTTCCTTATAGGCTGGAACGAGGACGCAACACTGAACTTGCTTCCACAAAAACTGATTAAAATGATAATTGCAACCAGTAATCTCTGTTCCAGCAAAGAAACTCTTAGCTTCTTGGTAGACGGCAATTTCGAAGTCCATCATCAGAGATGCAGTGTCCCATCCAGGAACGCTAGTTTTAATACCTTCACGGAAGTGTTCATACATTTCTCGCTTTTTATTCGGCAGCAAAGCACAAACAACTGGAATGGTTTCATCCCAAGAGCTGTTGAGTTCGACGTGGAATATGAACAACTTTTCAAACTGCTTGCCCGAACTCTTGAACGTTCCATCCACAAATAACGATTCGTAGTTTGATCATCATGCTTTTGCCTTTTCTCAGACAAACAGCAGTTTTCTGTCACTCGTTCACCTGTCGTCACCTGCAAATAAAAAATTGCTTCCATCATTCATCAGTAAATTATTTTCTTTGAAGTTTTACTAGATGACTTTGTGTCCATTACTACTTATTGTGACCTCTCTGATAGGAAATGACGAACACAGTCGCATAACTGAGACGATATTCCATAAGCGTGCAGTTTGGTTACAAGCTGCTTGTGAGGTACCTTCTCAAAAGTCGTCTGGAAATCTAGAAATACAGAGCCAATTTGAAATCCCTTGTACATAGCACGCAACACATCGTGTGAGGACAGTGTAGTTGTGTTTCACAAGAACGATCTTTTCTAGCTCCATGTTGACTGTGTGTCAACAGACCGTGCTCTTCGAGGTAATTCATAACGTTCGAACACAATTCATGTTCCAGAACCCTGCTGGATATCGACATTAATGGCATGGAGCTGTAATTTAGTGGATTACTCCTATCGCCTTTCTTGGATATTAGTGTGACCTGTGCAGCTTTCCAGTCTTTGGGAACGGATCCTTCGTTGTGCGAGCGGTTGTATATGATTGTCAAGTATGACACTATTGTGTCAGCATACCTTAAAAGGAGCCTAATTTTTATACAATCTGAACCGGAAGTGTAGCTTTTATTAAGTGATTTAAGTTGCTTCACTACTTTGATGCTATCCTCTACTTCTACGTTACTCGTGTTGGCAGCTGCTCTTGATTAGAATTCCGGAATCTATACTTCGTCTTCTTTGGTGAAGGAATTTCGGAAGACTGTGTGCAGTAACTCTGCTTTTGCAGCAGTGTTGTCGGTAGTATTCCCATTGCTGTCGCACAGAGAAGGCATTGTGTTTTTCTGCTAGCACACTTTACATACAACCAGAATCTCTTCAGGAACGAAATTTCCTCCCTGCAGCGATGTGTGTGGAGATAGGAAACTTCCTGGCACATTAAAAGTGTGTGTCGGACCGGGAATCGATCTCAGGACATATTCTTTTTGCAGGCAAGTAATCCACGAGCGGAGCTACCCAAGCGCGAGTCGTGAACCCCCCCACCCCTCAGCAGTACATTCGCCGGTACCTCGTCTCCTACAGTCCAACTTCACAGAAGCTATCCTGTTCAGTCGGTAGAGTAGTTTCCCGCGAAAAGTAAAGGTACCGAGATAGAGTGTCGTTCCGGGACACAGTTTTAATCCGCTAGTAGCAAGTTTCAGAATCTCTTTGGATTTTCTGCCAGTTTTGGAGAAAGTCTGGTAGTGGAAACTAGTATAAGCATGTCCCATTGAAATCTGCGCTAACTTTCGAGCATCTGCAAAAGGTCGCCAATCTTGTGGATTTAGCGTTCGCTTAAGTTTGGCATGCTTTTTTCGCTGTTTCTGCAGCAGTGTTCTGACCTGTTTTGTGCACCATGAGGGGTTAGCTCCGTGGTTTGGTATAAGCTGTAACACGATCAGGCCGGTGGCTCGTGCTACACCTTCCCATCGAGCGGCGTGCACCATGTACCGGAGGCTCAAGCTCGACTCTACCAATTATGCTACCAGCAATACTCGTAAGTATGATACATTACCTATCAGCCAGGTGCAGCCAACTGCTGGGTATATAATTTTATGTGATCCCACAACGAGAGAGCTTTCTGAACAAATGAGATATCACACAGTTTGGTATTAATTTAGTATGAAATTATTTTATGTGATTTCCCATTGTTCGAAAAGACTGTAGCTTCAGAATCGTAGGTCAACGTACTAAAACAATAGTCTAGGGCAGGTCTTCCCAACGTGTGGTCCGCGGACCCCTTAGGGGTCCGCCGGCTCTTTCTAGGGGTAAGCGGCCACGTTTCACCAAATCGTGTAAAATATTGAGTAACATTATTGAATAAAAATGTAAAAATCAAATTCATCACTTTTTTTCGTGTGAAAAACATGTGTCTTTTACTTCAGGTCGTTTTCCCAAGCAGCCTTTGCGGTTCCTAAGTGAGAACGCATACACAGTTCAGTGCCGGAGAATGCGGCTTCTCTGATCGACGGTTTCGCAACAATACGGGGGTCGTTTGTGCGCCGGCTCACGACGCTAGGTAAGCCGAAACATTTTACGCGTGAGCGGAGCGAGCTTTGTCGACCAATCACAGCACTCGCTGGCACGTATGCGGCCCCAGGCATCATTAAATGTTAAACTTACTTTGTCAGTGCACTACCTATTTCATAAGTCGATTTTTGACCTTCAAGTTGTTTTCATTCATCTCTAAACCAAAGACTATTGACACTTCGAGGGGAGGGGGGGGGGGGGGTCATTGCGAACATGGCACTTGCATTAAGAAGCTTTCAGTTCCCATGGCTTTCGCTCTGAAATTTAAAGTTACTGTGCTCTTGACTGACTAGGGGTCCGCCATGGATTTTCGACTGAAGAAGGGGTCCGCCAGCTGAAAAGGTTGGGAAGCCCTGGTCTAGGGGCTTGAACACGATCGCCGCTCTACACTGAGAAACACAATTCTCAGCGCCAGCACGAAAGTGTTAAGGATATACGTTAATACTTAATATTAGGATAACCAAGACAATAATACTAACAATAAGAGGGGCGGGACAGTAGGGCATCTAGTAAGACAACCTGCGAACAGGGTACGAATTGACTTTAAGAGGACATTGTCATATTATGAGTACCATGTAAGTGAATTAGTCCGAAAGGTATCATTCTGTGATTATGTGATTCATTTAAGATCGATGTGAACAATAATTATTGTAGACGTGAAGAAGAAAATAAACTTTACAAAGGCATTTGGTAAACGGTATCTTTCGATAAATGGAAATACGGACGAGTAACGCCAAGTAAACTTAACCACGGAGTCCATGAAAGTATGATACGGAAAATGTGCACTGCACCGGCATTGGTTCCCCATAATGCTGCGGATCCAACTATTGGCACCAACTCATCTGGTTCATGGGAAATATCCACCAGGGTCGCACGTGTTTGGTCAAATCTGCTGCTAATTATTTCACTACAGCCACAAGTCGCACTCAATACTTTTTATTGACTGGTTTCACGCAATCTTAGAGGTTCACCTTCAGAAACAGTGGAATTTACGGTTCAAAGTGCGCTGCACAACACAATAAAAGGGTCACTGCTCTGATATCCCGTAATTGTCTCCCATTGTGACGCATAACTTTTAAATCTTGCTCAAAAGCACGTACAACCTCCCTCTTAATGTTGCACCTTGCGACTTCAATCTCGTGCTCGGCTGCGCTTCAGACAGCAAGGTGTCCAGTGTCCACACATGCGAAAAAAAAAGTCCATCTGAGGTGTAAGGTGAGTTAGTGGTGTCCCGCCACCAAAGTTCACCACATTTCTGCAAAACGCCATCGTGGACGTTTCACACGATGAACGGGCGCCCACAAAGGTAGGGAACGATAGTAGCCCCGAGTCAGAACTCATTTAGTTTATGAATATGGACAACCTGTAATCTCTGGGCCCAGCTTCTAATGATCTACAATATCTTAAAAATGGGATGAAAATGTCGATAAAAGGACATAAAATTATGCAAAACATAATTTAAAAAATATGGGAACACTGCAAACAGCAGCTGGTAAATGTCCTCAGTACATTGCAAATGTCAGAGCACTGTTCTGTGTTGTTTTGAGTGCATTATTTCGGTGCTAAGTGAATTCGAACGAGGGCAAATTGTTGGTGATCCTATTGCGGGTGCTTTAGTAAGCAAGTTAGCTGAAGTTTGTGGTGTTTCAAGCGGCACAATATCGATCATCTACACCGCGTACAGGGAAAGGACGAATACATCAGTCACTAAGACACAACGTCGACGAAAGCGTGTGCTGAGCGGTCGTGACAGGCTGTCATAGACGAAGATTGTGTCGAAAAATAAACCGGCGACAGACGCAAAATGCACTGCTGAACTGAATGTCGAACTCTTGAATCCTAACACGAAAAGAACACGAAGGAAGTTCCACAAGTTGGGAATTGAAGGTCAATCTGCAATTCTAGAAGCACACATCAGTGATGCAAATGCCCGTCACATGAACACGTGGTGACAATGGTGTAAAAGATGGACTGTAGAGCATTGAAAGAAACCCATTTTGTCTACTAAATCCCGTTGCACAACGTCTCCAACTTCTGTCAGAGTTTACGCCGCAAGAGTGAAGTACTGCGGAGGTTCGATGATTATTTGAGCAGCCACATCGTGGTATTCCAATGGCCCAGTGGGTTCTCTGCAAGGCTACATTACTGCATGGATTATGGCTGATCAGATCCATCCCATGATACAGTATTTGTTCGCCAGTTGTGACGCTGTGTTCCAAGACGGCAGGGCTCCTGTCCATGCAGCTCGCATCGTCCAGGACTGACTAAAACGTACCTATTAATTAATAGTGACGTTAATTAGTATTATTGTTCGTCACAGACATGTACTGTTAGGTTTTTTGTTTTTATCTCTCCTGCCAATACTTCCGTGGTTACAGTATAAGGAATTTTTCGATAGTGCCGCATTTACTTCAACTTTTCTATGCTCAGCCCTATTGATTGTAAATATTCCAAAGTGTTGTGAATTTAAACGTATGTATTTTTGTTCCGTCCTATCTTTCTTGTCCGCTTGACCCCTTCTTAATTGATCACTTTCAAGGTGAAACCATGTATTGCCATAAAATTCTATGCGAAGGTCTAGATTTTTGTCAGTATGTGTAACATGCGATCGTAAATTTATCGATCACTTTTATCACAGAATGTACACTGAAGCGCCAAAGAAACTGGTACAGGCATGCGTATTCAAATACAGGGATATGTAAACAGGCAGAATACGGGGCTGCGGTCGGCAACGCCTATATAAGACAACAAGTGTCTGGCGCAGTCGTTAGATCGGTTATTGTTGCTACAGTGGCAGGTTATCAGGATTTAAGTGAGTTTGAAAGTGGTGTTATAGTCGGCTCACGAGCGATGGGACACAGCATCTCCGAGGTAGCGATGAAGCGGGAATTTTCCTGTACGACCATTTCACGAGTGTACCGTGAATATCAGGAATGCGGTAAAACATCAAATCCCCGACATCGGTGAGGCCGGAAAAATATCCTGCAAGAACGGGATCAACGATGACTGAAGAGAATCGTTCAACGTCATAGAAGTGCCGCCCTTCCGCATATTGCTGCAGATTTCAATTCTGGGCTACCAAGAAGAGTCAGCGCGCGATCCATTCAACGAAACATCATCGATATGGGCTTTCGGAGCCGAAGGCCCACTCGTGTGACGTTGATGACTGCTCGACACAAAGCCTTTGCCTCGCTTGTTCCCGTCAACACTGACATTGGCCTGTTGATGACTGGAAACATGTTGCCTGCTCGGACGTGTCTCGTTTCAAATTGTATCGAGCGGATGGACGTGTAGGGTATGGAGACAACCTCATGAATCCTTGGACCCTGTATGTCACCTGGTGGAGGCACTGTAAATGGTATGGGGCGTGTGCAGTTGGAGTGATATGGGACCCCTGATAGGGCTAGATACAACTCTGACAAGTGACACGTACGTAAGCATCATGTCTGATCAGCAGAATCCATTCATGTCCATTGCGCATTCCGACGGATTTGCGACAACCCACAAGTGCAGAACTGGTACAGAGTGGCTCCAGGAAAGCTCTTCTGAATTTAAACACTTCCTCTGGCCACCAAACTCCTCAGACATGAACATTATAGAGCATACCTGGCATGCCTTGAAACGTGCTGTTCAGAAGAGATCTCCACCCTATCGTACTCTTACGGAATTATAGACAGTCCTGCAAGATTCATGGTGTCAGTTCCTTCCAGCAGTACTTCAAACATTAGTCGAGTCCTTGCCACGTCATTTTACGGCACTTCTGCATGCTCGCCGACATTGTTTGAGAGAAATTACTAGTTTGCTTTCGTTATTACTATCAGAGTTTCAACGTGAACCGATAACTGTCGTGTGGTGGTATACCAAGTATTTCTATACTGTGGATATTTAGAAGTGTTTGAAGCGAGTAATGTTTTAAGTAACTAATCGTACCACTAACAATACTCGTATCTGTTCTGAATCGAGCCGGCCGGAGTGGCTGCGTGGTTCTAGGCGCTACAGTCTGAAACCGAGCGACCGCTACGGTCGCAGGTTCGGATCCTGCCTCAGGCACGGATGTATGTGATGTCCTTAGGTTAGTAAGGTTTCATTAGTTCTAAGTTCTAGGCGACTGATGACCTCAGAAATTAAGTCGCATAGTGCTCAGAGCCATTTTGTTCCCAATCGAACCTGTCATTATCCACATCCTAAAACTATATGTAATTGAAATACATGTCATTAAATACATGAAGTGAAGAGAAGTAGAATGTTCGTAATGTTACACACGCAACCGTCGTCTTATAAGCCTTTGTGGTCTAATTTGGAGAGTAGGGTGCACTGGAGATCATTGTCCACCTCCATCATGCTTTCCTGAATTCGCCACTATTTTTCAGGAAGAATAGGAAAAGATTCTCTCAAAATCCATAGAAGACTTGTATTTATCCATTCGAGACGACTAGAAACTGTTTTGAATATCAACGATTTTCTTAGACGGCATAAGGTACTCTAATGTCTTGTGTTTTCGGTGTTTCCATATTTTTACTCACACACTGTATGTAAACTGAGTTATAAAATAAACTAAAGTAATGAAAAACTCTATAGGAATTTGGAACAAAAATTACAAAAAGGACAATTAATTTAAAACATCTATGTTTTCCTTTAAGAAATATCAGTCTTTGTGTGTTACGATAATTTTTGTGACAGTCACTGTGGGGATGTTCTGTAAAGCGAACCATATTTTCTTCTTATAAAATCTTCCCAGATTTGCTGAAACAACTGGTGCGTGCACTTTATATTTTCCTTCACTTTGGTACAATATCGATAGAAAATTTGATATTCTTGTGTCAATACACACACTTGCTGCAAGTTAATAACTAACGTGATAATGAAGCTCGATGAAACTTGGATCATTCATAGAGTGAAATGTTGCAGTATAGTACAGAAGATCATCGAAACAACCGAACACTGAGGTGGACAGAAGTGACAGTTTTATTCAAAGACTGCTATTTGTGGTTACTGGACACAATAAAATGCGGGACATGACTCTTGATAGGATTGTGATCGCCACGGATGGCAGTTCATTGTCTGCAACGTGTTCCAATGTCTAGGTAAGGAGTTTTTGTGACAGAGCGGCGCATTCCACCACCAGGGTAGTTGACAGGTACTGGATAGGCATTGATTTACGTGGACGTACATCCACCCACCGCATCCGACACGTGCTCGATGCGATTTAAGAGAACAGAGAGGCCAGTCAATTAGACAACTCTCCTCTCGTTTCAAGAGCTCCTTCACCTGCACTGTTGGATACTCTCGCGAACAGGGATGGGAGAGGGGTGGGGGATCAGTTAGTGGTACCAGACGTACCCTACGCCACACACCGTAAGGTGACTTGCGGAGAACGCATGTAGATGTAGCTGTTCAGTGGTGAGTGTGCCGTGTTCGGAGATTTGGATATCGGTATCCGCGCGCAACACCGGGGCTGCCGACGCCGTAACACCTAGGGAAGGGAAGCCACCCTCCCAGCTCCCATGCCGCTACTTACATACACCTCCATAAGCCTCAAATGGTTATTGCCTGTTGGCATTTATTGTAATACTGCATGTCAAAATATGGCCTTAATCCAATCATTACTCGATATGGCATGACGCTAATTTATTTGTGACTGACGATTGTCAAGATAATGATGACTTGGATTTGATAGATTTTAATGACGATAACTTGTAAACGAGTGGTCTCAATCCCCAAGTAGCCACAAGTGCCGCCTGAGCTTCCAGTTTCGTTGCTGTGGGACGCCACTAAATGGCAAGTGTGCCGGTTTCGAGACGTACCAAAGGAAACATAAAAGCTAGGTTGCCAGCATCTCGTATCTCGTGAGGAAGATGGCAAGCCAGCAGTATGGGGAACTCGACGACCCTAATGAAGTGCAGAACATGTACCGCTCACCGCAACATTATGATCCTTGGCACTTGCAGCTTCCGTGCCTTGTCCCACTAGGGAGACGAGTATTCCTGAATGGGGCGATGTCCCTGGAAACAAAACTTCTCTGTTACTGCACGACGGACTGGTGACCCTGTAGTTTGGTCCCTTTATACCCCAAACCCACCTACACGACGCAATTGTAGAACACTGTTAGGAACGTTTAACAAGGCTCTCACTGAAAAGAAAATAAATTAGATGAGCTTCGCAGAGTTGAATGTAATGTCAATTTCTCCCAAGCTGTTAATTTATATCCAATTGCTTTCACTGCATGAACAGTGAGTAGTATGCAGATACAAATTGAGATTTGTTTTTATGAGCTGGGACAATGTTTAATGGCAGGGAAACAACTTATTAAGGGAATAGAGATTGTGATGGACCAACAGAAACTAACGTAAGAGGCGGGAAAACGCATTAACGGACGATGATTTGAAGCAAACAACTTTATGTGGACATATGACCTATTTCGAATAATTTCCGAGATGGTAGACATTTAATGTACATTCTTACTTATTTTCTGTATTATTCAATACGTTGTCAGGTATGTATATACTATGTACAACAACTAGTTTTGCAAAGTATAAATTGAAAAATACATATTTTTAAACAACTTACCTCTAAGCATTATTCTATGCGTCGAATTACAGCTGCTGCACAGTTGACAATACATGTTCGAATGTCTCACCATCAGTTTATGTGCATTCCTTCACTCCTGAGAGAATGTGTTGTATTGCTTGTCTGAACGTCTTTACACGTTCCATAATGACAGCAGGCGCGTCCGTGATGCAATGAAGCAGTTTATCTCGCGCATTCACCTTTCGTTTGTACACCTCAGACTTTATGCGACCCTTAAAAGAAATCTAATGACGTAAGGTCTGCCGACCTTGGTGGCCAGTTAATTGTACTACCGTGACCAATCCAGTAATCAGGGCAAAGACGTCCTGTCATGCTGGAGACACATTGCAGTCTGCGTGACCAAAGGAACGTTCACAAAATGCTCAACAAACAAATTTTACAAAAATTTAAGTAATTCTGTCCCGTCATTCGCTCTTCTAAAATAACTAACCGTATCAGCACGTTACCGATCACACCGCAACGAACATTGATCGTAAAACGAACCTGAAAGTTAGTTGCCACTGTAGTGTCTCGATTTTCCACTGACCATCCATGGTTATTATGAGTGTTCCTGATTCCACTCTGTATAAATGTGGCTTCATCAATGAATAGTACTAATGGAAACAATGAAACAGATGTTTCTCACTCAACCAGTGACTGAATTCAAGTCGTGTGGTGCTGTCGCCATTGTGGATGTTCTGGGCACACTGTATGTGAAATAGTTACAAGTTTTAGCCATATCTGTACACACCAGCTGACAAACCGGGCCGCTTGGGATTAGCTGAGTGGTCTTAGGCGCTGCAGTCATGGACTGTGTGGCTGGTCCCGGCGGAGGTTCGAGTCCTCCCTCGGGCATGGGCGTGTGTGTTTGTCAAAAAAAAAAGTTCAAATGTGTGTGAAATCTTATAGGAGTTAACTGCTAAGGTCACCAGTCCCTAAGCTTACACACTACTTAACCTAAATTATCCTAAGGACAAACACACACACCCATGCCCGAGGGAGGACTCGAACCTCCGCCGGGATCAGCCGTACAGTCCATGACTGCAGCGCCTTAGACCGCTCGGCTAATCCCGTCTTTGTCCTTAGAATAATTTATGTTAAGTAGTGTATAAGGTTGGGGACTGATGACCTTAGCAGTTAAGTCCCATAAGATGTCACACACACACACACACACACACACACACACACACACACATACACACACACCTTTTTTTTTTTTTTTTTTTTTGACAAACCGGCCGTTTCCTAGGTATTTATTTATTCCAATCTCCTGTTAGCCTATCTCCTCCTCCCTCCTCTTTCTATCCATCTTCTCCTTCTCCCTCTCTGTATCTACCTCCTACTTCCCCCTCTCTCTGTGCAGCTGCACCACCACCTCCCTATGTCCACCTCCTTATCCATAAGCATCCTACGAACTGTCTGTATCTATGTGCTCCTACTCCCGCCTCCCTGTCTGTCCATTTTCTCTTTCCTCCTCTGTCCATATCCTCTTCTCTCCTGTAAATCCATCTCCTCCTCCTATGACTTATGCCTCTCTTTTGTTTCTCCGTCTCCCTATCTCCGCCCCCGCGCCCCGCATTCTGCCTTCTCACTCCACGTTATAACACTCATCCAAATAGGAGGCTGATGGTTCTTACTCCTACACTCTTACTCCTACACTATGTAAGAAGTTCGAATGAAATCATTCCAGAGGTTTAGGATAAGCCTTTTAGCCATGGCTTTGCTAACATAGGAGCATGTCAAATATACGAGGAAATGTTTCGTAAGGGTTTGGAATTATGGACAAACCTAGTTGCAAGTCACTAAATGGTCTCAATCTCAAATACTACATAACAAAAGTATGGGTATTGTAGCATACAGGATAATATCCCCGGCAGACACTTGGCAGCTCCCAGAAACCGAACCTCCTGTGTTAATGACAAGCTGATTCTCAGCTGGAAGGAAATGCCAAGCGAGTTTCGGAAAACACGGAGGCTTTTGGACAAAACCACCAAGCAAGCAAGTGTGCAAGCGAACCGTAATGTCATCGTGGCATCCGAGAGACATCATCGTACTAGTGTCAACGCATTGTGTCCGCGAGAGAGGGGTAGGCACAACGCAACAATAGTTACTCAGGTGGCACACCAGCATGAAAGAGCCTCTGGACGGTGAAGTTGCGAAAATCTGAAGCCACTAGAAGAGCTGGCAATGAACGAAAACCGTGACACTTGATGTCAGTGCCACCCCCACCACCGCAGAGAGCACGGAAAGTGCCAATGTTAAATACACTACTGGCCATTAAAATTGCTACACCAAGAAGAAATGCAGATGATAAACGGGTATTCATTGGACAAATACATTATACTAGAATTGACATTTGATTACAATTTCACGCATAGATCCTGAGAAATCAGTACCCAGAACAACCACCTCTGACCTTGATACGCCTGAGCATGCAGTCAAACAGAGCTTGGATGACGTGTACAGGTACAGCTGCCCATGCAGCTTCAACACGATACCACAGTTCAACAAGAGTAGTGTCCGGCGTATTGTGACGAGCCAGTTGCTCGGCCACCATTGACCGGACGTTTTCAATTGGTGAGAGATCGGGAGAATATGCTGGCCAGGGCAGCAGTCGAACATTTTCTGTATCAAGAAAGGCACGTACAGGAACTGCAACATGCGGTCGTGCATTATCCTGCTGAAATGTAGGGTTTCGCAGGGATCGAATGAAGGTGAGAGCCACGGGTCGTAACACATCTGAAATGTAGCGTCCACTATTCAAAGTGCCGTCAATGCGAACATGAGGTGACCGAGACGTGTAACCAATGGCACCCCATACCATCACGCCACGTGATACGCCAGTACGGCGATGACGAATACACGCTTCCAATGTGCGTTCACCGCGATGTCGCCAGACACGGATGCGACCATCATGACGCTGTAAACAGAACTTGGATTCATCAGAAAAAATAACCATTTGCAATTCGTGTACCCAGGTTCGTCGTTGAGTACACCATCGCAGGCGCTGCTGCCTGTGATGCAGCATCAAGGGTAACCGCAGCCATTGTCTCCGAGCTGATAGTCCATGCTGCTGCAAACGTCGTCGAACTGTTCGTGCAGATGGTTGTTGTCTTGCAAACGTCCCCATCTGTTGACTCAGGGATCTAGACGTGGCTGCACGATCCGTTACAGCCATGCGGATAAGATGCCTGTCATCTCGATTGCTAGTAATACGAGGCCGTTGGGATCCAGCACGGCGTTCCGTATTATCCTCCTGAAACCACCGATTCCATATTCTGCAAACAGTCATTGGATCTCGACCAACGCGAGCAGCAATGTAGCGATACGATAAACTGCAATCGAGATAGGCTACACTCCGACCTTTATCAAAGTCGGAAACGTGATGGTACGCATTTCTCCTCCTTATACGAGGCATCATGATAACGTTTCACCAGGCAACGCCGGTCAACTGCTGTTTGTGTATGAGAAATCGGTTGGAAACTTTCCTCATGTCAGCACGTTGTAGGTGTCGCCACCGGCGCCAGCCTCGTGTGAATGCTCTGAAAAGCTAATCATTTGCATATGACAGCATCTTCTTACTGTCGGTTAAATTTCGCGTCTGTAGGACGCCATCTTTGTGGTGTAGCAATTTTAATGGCGAGTAGTGTAGCTACCTTTCTTAACATATGTCGTATTTGCCGAGTGCTGACTGCTGACTGGCCAGTGAGTGTTCACAGTCCTCGGGTCAGCTGCAGCTCTACAGAGAGACGGGAGGCTGCCGTACCGGTTCCTCGGCACGCCTAGCTGCCTTCGATCGCCTTTGGAGCCACAAGTCCTGCTGTAGAGACTCTGCCGCTGCCAGCTGCAGAGGCAACGCTTATGGGGGCAGGGATTGACATCGCCTTCTGCAGGCTCGACATTCGTGGCCACAGTGCTGCCCGTCATCCGCCTTCGAGAGGGTGGCCACTGCAGCTACTCACCCGGTTTTTCACTCTCAGCCCCACTCTTTTGATAGGTATGTGGTTCTTACCCTCACTGATCCTTTCCAAACGGTATATGTTATATGTAACAAGTTTGGTTGAAATCAGTCCAGTGGGTTAAGAGGAGATGTGGGACAGACGTATGTATGTACATCAATTTCTATAATTTGTGTGGATATATATGATATAACGACGAGCCGACAACAATATTCTCAATATTCTAAATCACGCATAAATGTTTTGCTCCCACTGACATCAAATCTCACGGGCACCCCTGACGCGATAGATAAGTTGTTACAAGATCCCGTACGCCTCTGTGACGGAGGTCAACATTGTGGTGCAAACCACTGAAGCCACGCTGTTTTCTTATGGATGCACGAGCAAAATAATTCAGACACACTCGTACTCAAAATCCATACGAAGAGGCCTGAAGAAAGGCATAAAGCACTTAGTGAAAACTACACCTTCACTTAGGGTATTTATTTTCACACATTTTGCCGTCGGAAATGACAAATTTCAGTGCGTTGTGGGGAAGGACGAAGTTCTCGATGTGCTTTGAGACAGCTGACATCCCCAGCCTATTCAGCACTTATCTAAGGAATTACGTGACTGCAGCTGTTGCTCTGGTACACTGGGTGGACCCAATATGGATCGTTCAAAACGGTGAATACAATGGAAAAGGGCTCCTCTGTGACCCCCCAATTCGGGAACGCCCTCTGTGCCTCCCGCGTACCTTGGTTGAGCGCTTTAGAAATGAACCTGTACAGAGACGAGCTGGCTAGCACTCTGCTGCTGCTCTGTCGCCTGACAGCAGGCAACCTCTTCGACACCCCTCAGATGCCACCTGCCCGTAAGCGGGCACCTCACATGGACCTCTCAACTGTGTCCTTTTTTTCGCATGTGTTGACAGCTTGCTGTTTGAAGTGTCGCTGAACCTGAGGGTGAGGTCGCAAGGCAGTATGCTTTTGGATCATTACCGAGGGAGGTTCTAAGCATCTTTCAGCCAAATTTAACACTTCTGTGTTACAGTGGGTGAGAATTATGGGGTTTCAAACAGGTGAGTCCTTCACTGTGATGCACAGTATCGTTGGCTGATTACATTGCCGATCATACAGATAAAATTGGCTGTATGAAAGACGTGTTTGTAATCACAACCAACTTTATATCTCACATCGAGAATGTAATCGCTGAAATTCTTTAAATTAAAATTCTACAGTTTATGACGACTCTCCTGTTGAATTAAGCGAAACCGTTCAATAGAAAACACTGAGTGTCATTTGTGGCTGTCCTGAAACTCGTCAACAGTCGCTGTTCCTCGTGCAGGCAATGCATGCTCTAGCTAAATTCCATACGTTTTGATTTCTGCTCATCATTTAAATAGCAGATCGGAATAAAGATCCAATGCCAAAGATTTAATGATTCCTCTGGAAGAGTGACGCTATGAATGTGTCTTAGAGGCAACTTATGTCAAAATGAACTTAACAAATAGTTAAACTACAGATCTAAAATAATAATCTGATAATTCTGTGACCAGAGACACAACATTCGGAGAGTAACGTATTAAAATTTATGTGCAAAGTTCCCCACGGCTAGTAAACATATGAAGAACATAATAATCATCAGATTATGCTGTTTCTTGCATATTACTTTTTATTTAAAATAATTGTTTTCAGTTACTGAGATAATTCTTCCATAACAAGAGAGAAGTGTAAGCTGTTTATGATCCGTTTCAATGTAAGCGAAATGGGATCCAAATTTAAAACAAAAACCAACTTTTTAGCAAAAAAAGTATTAAAACAACTACCATTATGATGCCAAGAATTAAATTTCAGCTCATTGTCTTTTTCACAACCGTCGCCATTGCTGAAAAATTAAAAATATTTCGTACAAAAAGTTGAGAAATGGCACGCTGCTCACTTTAACAACACTGTCAGTCAGATTAATATTCATATCTTAGGTCACAATTTCGGTGTTCCCCAGTATTACATTCGGTGCGAGTGGTTTATGACTTTTTACATGGGGAAATTGCCAGCAGAATGTTCATATAACTGCGTGTGTAGTCTGTACAGAGCTTGTTACCGACGGACCGCAGTGAAGCAATGGAGAACAAGGAGAGAGATGGATTGCGGCCCATAAATTCTCAGTCTGGGTCTTGGATGTGCGAGTGATTCTGGGAAGCGGCACTCTATGGATTGTACCTGCAGAAGGAGTCTGGCCCTGCCACTCCCTCTTTCCACTTCCCCTCTCCCACTGCAGGAGGGCGCCAGTTCACAAAACATTTCACCTGGGCTAGGAGACACTCCATAGCGAAGGCGTCCAGTCGGAAGAAAGTGGGCAACAGAAACCATTTAAGAGAGACTGCTGTAATCTGAGCATTTGTGCAAACGATGGGAACGACATTAAACTCTGAGAATTCCAATGTTAGAGCTGTAAAAACATATATTTCACAGGCACGACTGTCTGGGAAGCTCCACAGACTTCTTTCAGTAACTGGAAGTGGCCGACCTCAAAATATTAGATCTCACTGTAAAAGAGTGACTGTGGTCCCGTCTAGGGAGACGATTTTCGTCGAAACATGGCCATGCTTACCATGAGAACGACGCCACCCCAGTGTAAAATCTTCTGTTTTCAGACAAGAGAGATTCTGAGTCGCTGATTGGTTCCTCTCGGGATATGCAAAACAGAGGTTTGCTCCCCCAGCATGGGAACAAGGATTGGCTATCAGGCCAACAGAACAGTCAAGAGGGGAGATTCAATGAGCAGAGGATAGTTCGATCGGGTTGTACAATGTGGAAGCGGTTTCGTTTTTGCTAATTCGGCTCCCATGCTGAGGTCTGGTGGAAAGTGGTTGCAGTTCTTATGGTTCTCCCCTGGTGGAAAACGTCAGGTCTTTCGCTAGTGGGTCAGATTCGTGATCTGTAGCTTGTGGTGGACTAAGAGCCTGTGGCAGTTCCAACTGTACTGACAGTGGAGCTGCATATTGTCCCGGACACATCATGTGTCACGAGGATGAACGTTTCTGTCCTGAGTCGGCCGTCTGCCGTTTGACATTTCCAGCATGACCAGTCGTGCCTGCGGGTCAAGTCGGTGGCCAGACCAGCGAACCGATTCACCTACCACTGAAATGTGTCGGGATTTCAGGGCTCTCATACGGGTGTTTCATGCGTTCTAGCAATCAGAACGCTAGTCCAGGTAGTTTACAAATTTTCTTGGACGCTTCAGAAAACTACAGCTGCCACATCGCACCGTTCCTCACCCACAAAAAAAAAAGAAAAATTGGTTCCAATGGCTCTGAGCACTATGGGGATTAACATCTGAGGTCATCAGTCCCCTAGAACTTAGAACCACTTGAACCTAACTAACCTAAGGACATCACACGCATCCATGCCCGAGGCAGGATTCGAACCTGCGACCGTAGCGGCCGCGCGGTTCCAGACTGAAGCGCCTAGAACCGCTCGGCCACACCGGCCGGCCCTCACCCACAGCGCGCCGTTTTCTGCTGTCGTCTGAATGAAGGTGAACGGGTAGACTGTTGCTGCACCATCGTAAAGTTCTCAAACGGCATTCACATCTCCCTGTTCTCCAGTGGACCATAGTTTGTGGTGTACTTAGTCGTAGTTGACTCCATTTGAATAGAATTGAGTCTCAGAGTGGATTCAAGCAAAGTCAGATTGCATTGTAAAAACTATTAATTAAGGGAGGATTTGTATAGCTTCCACCCCAATTAATGCCTTTGCCAATCAAGCACCATCGCTTTTCTGATTTGGATTTGTCATTTTTTTAAAGATTTATCACCTTGTTGTAGTTATAAATGGATCAATAAACAATTTTCATTGTTTTGTAATCTTAAATACACAACTATTCTCATTCATACTGCCTCAACTATTCACTGTTTTTTTTCTTATTTTATTGTCGTGATACATAGGCACACTAGCAATTCAAAGTTCAAGCATTACAAAAAATTTTGTCAGACTAGAGTCAAAATTGATATAAGTCATAAAAGGGTCAGTTAATTATATAAGTTGACTCAATAATTGTAAAACCAAAGGAATCCTGTGAGATATGTGTCATAAACCTGTGATTAGGCATGAATGCTGGATCACAATGAACCGCTGAAATCGTAATATGTTAAAATATATAACAATCTTTTTTCTTCTTTGAACTTTCTTCATTATTTCCATTTAACGAGCGTGTTTGAATTTCTTAGTTTGGTCTGACAGCTTCCTCCTTTTCTTATCCCACAAGTCTTTCAGGAATTCGCTATGCTGTTTCTTGTGTTCCTCTGACCAATACTTTGCAGTGTTCTTTTCCCCTGTCTCTGTGAATGAGTGATTTGTATCAATGTTTCCAAAAGTTCTGCGTTATTTCATGGTCTCTTCTGCGGCGTCCCTGATTAAATTTCTGTGATCAAGTGACTTTTACGCTCGTTGAATTTATTATCATTATTATTTCGCTGGGGCCATCTAGGACCACGTTAACTCTTGTTACATTTGGCAGTGAGGTTTGCTTTCTTTGAAGCCCAAGCTTGCTGCATTCTTTGCGGGTGGACTTTCTTACGCTTCTCCATACAAGGGGGCATCGCGGCTTGTTTCTGGTTGCTCGTCTCGGTGTAGCCCATCCGTCACTGTCTTCTTGCGCAAGCATTCCCTGTCACAGGCGTATTCAGATTTTCTTTCTGGGAACTTGAGATCATCTTGGGTATTTATAAAATAGGACATTGCGGTTTTGGGGTTTCAATCAACAAGTGGCAGATCTTGCTTAAGATCATAAACTGTACACATCTTTTGATGATTGAGTCTGTTCTTTTGCATTTCGCCATAGACTTCGTTGTTGAATGTCTTTCTTTTGCTGGGTTCCATTCCATTAAATGAATGCCCTATTGCCTTTAATAGGGTACGGATGGATAACTGCTTTTCTCAAGTGCTTTGGAATCGTTTCTGTTTCCCATGTTTCTGTTAAGAGGGGATAAATTCTTCATCTGAGGAAATCTACCCTATTTCTAACATTTCTGCAGTGACGACAACCCGTCCAGTGGTTTGTTATTTTTGAGTGACTGGATTGCCTCTCTTACTTTTGAATAGTTGGGGATGGCAGTCCGGGTTTGGAACAGGTTATTCAAGATGCTGTCTTTCCGTTGGATGACCAGAGTGCAGCCAATTTTGAAAGCAATCCGTTAGTATGAATCAGTTCTGCTTACTGTTTGTCACTATTTAGCCATTAATTTACTAACGCTAATCACACTGACGCGTGTTCTATGATCATGTAAAAATTCGACAAATTTTAAATAATCAGTACTTTATCCGGTTTGACTTTTTGTCACGTAAGGACGCAATGTGGTAGTAAAAAGGGGCAGTCACATGAAAACGGGACATCCGCCACAACGGGACCTTGGGATGATTCCATTCAAAAGTAATCACCATTGAAACATTTATCCCACTGGGATAAAAGACTATCAACTCCCGTTTCGTAGAACACGGTCAGCCATTGACAGATCCACAATCACACACAGTCTGTCACTTGCTTGACCGACTGAAACTGACGTCCACGTAGGCCACCAAGGATGTCAGAATGACACGGCGAACGATCTGGGCTGTACAGAGGACGTTTTAAGGTTTCCCAATAAAATCGCTGAAGTACGGCCGTCGGTGGATTGGAGTGTGGAGGCAAGCGTCATCGACCAACAGTACGATTACGTCCGACAGGATTCCTGGGCGTATTGACGTTACAGGGCTTTGCAGTATCTTCAAAGCGTCTTCACAGCACTGCTCATGAGGAACTCGATTAGCAGAGGGCGCCTTCCACTTCAGTCGAAGGAGGAGGTCATAATGACCTTACCGGACATTGCGTGAACACTTTGGACTTCTTGGCGGGGGAAATGCGGCGTGTACTTGCTGTTGGCTTTGCCGTTTGCCCTCAGGCTGTCGGAATGCTGTCGGACCTAATTACCCTGTTGCACGACAACGCCAGCACCCACACTTCCAATCGGACGAAAGCTACGCTTCAGCTATTTGATTTGGAAACACTGCAACATCCTTCGTGCAGCCCGGATTTTAGACCGTGTGATTTTTATATGTTTGGCGACCTCAAGAATGTTATGCGTAGACTTCGGTTTCAGTTGGACAAGCAAGAGTGAGTGCAGCTGAGGATCCGTCAGCAGCCGACCGCTTTCTACAAAACAGGAATTGATCTTCTCTTCTTCCAGTGGGATAAATGTTTAAGACGACATGGAACCATTCCATGATCGTTTTGAGCAGTCTGTTCGGTTTTCATTTGAATGCCCCCCCATAATTACAAAACACCACACATACATATTTCGCATACTTCAATAGAAAATCATCTGCTATCATAGCTATAATACGCGTTATTTGTTAAGTTTACTTGGAGTCACTACACATCCGATATATTTATGATTCACATCCATATTGACATCTACTAAATCTAATAAATGAAAACCTTGTATTGTATTCAATTGCGGACCTGGAAACGACAGAGTGTCTTCGTCCCCATCGTAGCCCTCAGTTGTTCACAATCCCAAAACATGCTACAGCAGTCCACTCACCCCACCCACTGCCCCACACCGAACCCAGGGTTATTGTGAGGTTCGGCCTCTGTGGACCCCCGTGGGAACGTCTCACACCAGACGAGTGTAACCCCAATGTTCGCGTGGTAGAGTAATTATGGTGTACGGGTACGACGAGAAAGTGTTTGCGTAGCAATCGCTGACATTGTGTAATTGAGGCGTCATAAGGGCAAACAGCCCGCATTCGCCGAAGCAGATGGAAAACAGCCTTAAAAACCATCCACAGGCTGGCCGGCACACCGGACCTCGATACTAAACCGCTGGGGACCGGTACGCCTTCCCGCCCGGAAGGCAGGCCGTTAGACCGCACCGCTAACCTAGCGGGCATAAGAAAACCTTCCTGATGCAGTGCATATCCACGTTTTGCGATTAGTTTTAAAATTTAATTGCAGGTGGAAAGCAGGATGGAAAGTCATCTGCAGACACAGAAGAAATGTGTAATGTGTCGCAAGACCATTATTGTTCATATTATTCGTCGTTGGACCGAGGCACATTATAATGTGCCTCGTTATTTTACACCTTTCGCAAATAATATGATTACTATGAATTGCAACCAACAAAAATTATAACATCACCTCATCTGAGATTGGCAAAATTTTAGTCTTCTGTATAATCTGGCAACATACACGACTCTAGGATACATAAATTTGAGCTTCACACAAAGGTAATATTGTAGCAGCTGTCCATCACCCCTGTATGTTACTCACTAATGGAGTGCCGACCTGTGTGGCCGAGCGGTTCTAGGCGCTACAGTCTGGAACCGCGAGACCGCTACGGTCGCAGGTTCGAATCCTGCCTCGGGCATGGATGTGTGTGATGTTCTTAGGTTAGTTAGGTTTAAGTAGTTCTAAGTTCTAGGGGACTGATGACCTCAGAAGTTAAGTCCCATAGTGCTCAGAGCCATTTGAACCATTTGAACTAATGGAGTCGATCACGACACGCATATACGTGGAAGTAGCAACAGAAGTTTGTGGGAGACAAGCAGTGGAAAGATCACATAAGCTCAACTGTGGATCGAGTAGACTGTAGAATTCTATTTATAATGTCCGGATCTATTTATGAGCTATTTATGGTGTCCGAAAACTGCAGTATATCTTCGAGGGATTCCGAGATTCCGCATACAAAACATATGTACACTTAAGGGGGGTAGAAAATCCGCCTCGGTAGCTGAGTGGTCATCATGGCCGAATGCTGTGCCAAGGAGCCCAGGCTCGATTCCCGGCTGGGTCAGAGATTCTCTCCGCTCACGGAGTAGACGTTGTGTTGTCTTTATCATCATCACATCATCCCTATCGACACGCAAGCCGCCAAAGTGGGGTCAACTCAGAAGATTTACACCAGGCGACCGGTCTACCTGACGGGAGGCCCTAGCCACACGACATTTCCATTCAGTTGGGTAGGATGGCAAACGGGCCGACTTGGAAGACTAGAGGCACCACGGGACAAGTAATTTCCACTGTCTATAATTTTACAAATAATTTCATAAAACTTTGTTAGCATGAGCAGGAAGGATTCAGGATTCACGCTCATAGTAATGGAACTTCAAAAACATAACAAAATAAATTTCTTTTTACATGTGAAATTTCATCATTTTTTCACTTACTATTGGCTGCATTTGTTGCCATAGGTACACTTTCTTTCATAAGTAAGAGAGATTCTTCGATGGATTTTGCACAGCATACAAACCATACTTACAGGTGTATCAAACCCAAGAATTTTCCAAATCTATTAAAAACTGTGGAAAAATCGAGATAATTAACTATAAAGTTAGAGTTTTTTTCTAAACACGAAGTTTAAAATGTAACAGCTCATTTATTTTTACATAAATTAAATTAATTCTAAAGTGTCAACTGAGGTATTCCATGCTAAAGTTACTTTTCTCCCATTTCTTCTGTATTTTTTAGAGAAGTACTAGGGCTGAAACAAGCGATATACTTGTTATGTTCGAAATATTAATGGACTTGATATATGTCTAACGTCTGTTTTCTTTTTCCTGCACTCCTTTGTTTACGGACACTCGTGTTTGCTGTTAAATCTGTGTAGTAAATTATGTCTGGCAAATTCTGACGTCATTGGTCAAAGCCGACGGGTTGTATACCGTTCTTCAGTAGTCCCCAAAAAAAACGACTTCATCCGGTGGTAGCTTCGACGAACGTTAAGCCACATCGGACGAAACAATGGAAGCAGCTGACGATCGCTATGGTCATTTCCGGGGAAACAGTCCTTTCTCGATTAGCAGCAGATGGCCAAAGCTGATGCGTAGCGATCCTATCGGGAACTCGAAGCAAACAGGGAGGTGCAGCGCGTACCCTGGAGGCAGTTTGGGAAGGTAAGTAACTTGTACATTTGACGACAGCATTATGCGCCTAACAGCTAGTTATAGCTCTATCTGGAGTTATGGGAGACACCATAAGTGGTCTGCAGGCACCATTAGACTAGCTGTTCAAAAGCTCTTAACCGCCGAAAACACAGTGTGATGAACGTTTTTCGGTTTTCAGTATTGTCAAAGGGAAGCAGCGATTCAGTCTGTAGATCCATGTAAGCGTTTCTGTCCACATCGGTAATGATTTCATTGCGATTTCGAACATTTCTTGCATTTAAAGCACCAGTTATTCGAGTGCGGCCGCACGTTACTGATATTTGTTATATAAAACGCATTTTAACCATTAGCTGTTTATTGTCCTATTAGTCATCTACCGGTTTCGGTTATTAACCATAATCCAGGATGTAGGGCACAAGAAAGTAGTAAAAAATATCCCATACTCTTCTGATGCTAAAACATATCGAAATCATCAACAGCTGCACAACCAATTTGTCTTAGAATACTGACAGTCATATTTTATGTCAAACGTACAGACATTACAGGAGAAAAAAGACGAACAATTACGGGAAAATCCGTCAGCAGTCAAGTTGTATTTTCGATGTAGATATCAAACTTATATCTTTGATATAACTTGACTGCTGAGGGGCTTTTCCAGTAATTGTTCGTCTTCTTTCTCCTGTAATGTCGAGGGACTTTTCCAGTAATTGTTCGTCTTCTTTCTCCTGTAATGTGCGTACGTTTCACATACAATATGACTGTAAGTATTCTAAGACAAACTGGTTATGCAGCTGCAGACGATTTCGATATGGTTCAGCCCTCAAAAGAGTATGGGATATTTTTAACTACTTTGTTGTACCCTACATCCTGGATGACGGTTAACAACCGAAACCGGTAGATGACTAATTGGACAATAAACAGCTAATGGTTAAAATGCGTCTTATAAAATACTATGGAATCATTAAAAACATGCCTAACCACTTTACTGCATCTGTGTCACATGAAGCGAGTTACACGAATTAGTCAGTAAACTGTTTTCAGTGGACGTTTGTTTATTACTCGTTTTTAGATTTGAACTCTATAGAAAACTGTTCCTATGTCGGTAGACATGGCAAAACATACAGTGAGTATATATGTAAGTAGGAAATCGCTATGCCCATTGCGCATATAACAGTTCGTGTGTTGGAAGCATTCATACATTAATAATAATAATGGCGTGTGACGAGGGCCTCCCGTCGGGTAGACCGCTCGCCTGGTGCAAGTCTTTCGATTTGACGCCACTTCGGCGACTTGCGCGTCGGTGGGGATGAAATGATGATGATTAGGACAACACAACACCCAATCCCTGAGCGAAGAAAATCTCCGACCCAGCCGGGAATCGAACCCGGGCCCTTAGGATTAACAGTCGGTCGCGCTGACCACTCACCTACCAGGGGTGGACATTCATACATTAAAGCCTGTAGACATTTTCTCGCCTTGTATGTCTGTTTCTAACTATTTTTATATACTCTTTTTGGAAATGGAATTGCCGCGGATAAGACTGTATTTTGCTTTTTTCTTCTAGGTATCTGGAATAGCGGCGCACATAATTACGAGATAATGTCTCAAGGCAGAATTTTCCGCAAAGAGATGTTAGCATTTTCAGAAATTGGCATACCTCCTATTATTAAGCCATAACAGTGTTACGCTGAGTGTTAATCAATTCCAACTTAATGTTCCGAGAACGGATATGTAGAAGCAGCTTAACCGGAAACGTTTGTATTCAATTCACTACGTCTGTGTCCTCACGTTTCCTAAAGAACTCATTCTTTTTTTGGTTTTGTCTGTTAGGCATTATAAAACTTGATGCTCTGGAGTGTGTTTGATTCGAACTCTCCAGGATATTCAGAAAAGTGCAAATATTTAAAGCAACTTTCCAAGTGTTTGAGTTTATCTGAATATGTTAATCATCTTGATGCTAAAGCTCTTTTGTCTGTGTTTGCTTTAACAATTGCATATGTCTCTGAGGGGGTCCGCCTTTAGCAAAAAACAATTTGGTTTTTTATCCAAGACACGTTTCACTGCAGTTGCAGCATCATCAGCGGTTTTTTTATTATTATGGCTGTTAAACATAAGGTATGTTCTTTACTGTTTAAGTAGAAAGGAATATTAGTTTTGTAAGTCGTAATTACAGGTTTTCGAAGAGCACATAAAATCGTGTATTATACCTTTTCACCACATAGCGTGGTTTTCCCGCTGTACTGCGTTTTTACAGTGACTGTGAGATGGCAGAGAGTGGAACAGTTGAAGATGTCTTTGGCAGTTGTTTTGAATTCTTCAAAGAGGTGTGTGTGTGTGTGTGTGTGTGTGTGTGTGTGTGTGTGTGTGTGTGAGAGAGAGAGAGAGAGAGAGAGAGAGAGAGAGAGAGAGAGAAGAGAGAGAATGGGACAGAGAGAAGGTTTGAGGAATTATTATTATTATATTTCTTTATTTTTGTGCGCGTGTATGTATGTATGTGTCTGTGTGTACGTGAGGGGAGGGGGGGCAGATTTGTACAGGTTGGTATTATCTAATAATTATTTGATGGCAGAGAACAGTGTTCCATTGCAGAGAGCTGTGTATTCATTTATTACTTGCTTTCCTTCAACTATGGCTTTTTGTATATGATAATTTTCTCCAGTTATTAGTTTTTATTGGGGGCTGCTCACAAAAAATAATCCAATACAAAAACCATAGCTGACAGAAAGCAAGTAATAAATGAATAAACAGCTCTCTGCAATGGAACTCCGTTCTCTGACTTCAAAGAATTATTACATAATACCAAACTATACGACTCCAGAGGCCCCACGTACACCCAGACACACATATACATACATACATTTGCACACATAAAAATAAAAATAAATAAATATTTGTGATGAATCCTCTAACCTACTCTCTCCCTCCCTTCCTTCCTTCCTCTCTCTCTCTCCCTCCCTTCCTTCCTTCCTCTCTCTCTCTCTCTCTCTCTCTCTCTCTCTCTCTCTCTCTTCTCTCTCTCTCTCCCTCCCTCCCTCCCTCCCTCCCTCCCTCCCTCCCACCCTCCCTCTCTTTCTTTCACACACACACACACACGCGTGCGCGCACACACACACACACACACACACACACACACACACACACACACACACACACATACCTCTCTGAGAAATTCAAAACACCTGCCAATAACATCTTCAACTGTTCCACTGTCCGCCATCTTGTTATTACAGCTGGTAAACAGTGACACAGAACTTTACAATGAAGAAGATGACGACAAACGAAACCGTAAGTGAAAATAATGTAAATAGACACACACACACACACACACACACACACACACACACACACACAACCTTTCACATGAATTATTAATCTCAGACATAGCCACAACAGTTTAGAAATCGTAAAGAACTAGTGATCCCTTATGCACGGAAAACTGATGAGATGGCATCAAACATTATTCCCGGGAGTACTAACGAGGAGTGGAAACAAATCAAAGAAGGCATACATAAAGCAGCAGAAGAATTTATTGGGAAAGCCAAACCTGTAAACAGGAAAGAGTGGATAACACCTGAAATAATTTGTCTAATGGAAGAAAGAAGACTATACAAAAACGCCTCTGACGAGCAAAGCGAAAACAAATATAGAAAGCTTAGAAACCAAATAAACAGAGAATCTAGGAAAGCAAAAGAAAATTACCTCAACAGCATTTGTAAAGAGGTGGAGGAAAACATGGTTAAAGGAAAAACTGACTTGGCCTACAGAACAATAAAACAAAACTTTGCTAAACGGAAAGTAAAATCTTCAGGAACTATAAAGAACAAAGAGGGCAAGGTACTATTTGGATATGACACGCTGAAGAGATGGCAAGAATACATTGAAGAGCTATATCAAGGAGACCCTCTAACAGATAATATGATAGAATTAAGCGAAGAAGTAGAGAAAGAAGAACTAGGGGACACAATTCTGAAAGATGAATTTGAAAAAGCACTAAAAGAACTACCAGATAAGAAAGCGGCAGGTGTTGATGATATACCTTCTGAACTAATTAAGAAATCAGGAGACAAAATGAAAGCTACATTACTGCAACTCATACAGAAAATATACAAAACAGGTGAAGTTCCTGAAGACTATCAGAAATGCATCATATTCCCCATACCTAAGAAAGCATCTACTATGGACTGTGAAAACCATCGAACACTCAGTCTTCTTTCACACGCATCAAAAATTCTAATAAGAATAATTTTGAAAAGAGTTGAAAACCAATTGAATAGCACTCTAAGTGAAGACCAATTCGGTTTTAGAAGCGGTGTAGGGACGAGGGAAGCAATCTTATCTTTAAGACTAATAATTGAGAAACAAATTTCCAAAAACAAACAAGTATTTATAGCCTTCGTAGACCTCGAAAAGGCATTTGACAATGTTGTATGGCCAGAAATGTTTAGAATTCTGAAGAAGGCTGGTCTGAAATATAATGATAGAAGGATAATCTTTAAAATATACCAAAATGAAACAGCCTTAGTTAAGAAGGAAAACAAAGAAGAAACAGCAAGAATAAGGAAAGGAGTGAGACAGGGATGCCCACTATCTCCAGTAATTTTCAACGCATATATCCAAGAAGCAATAGACAAAATAAGAGAGAATATTGAAGTAGGAATAAAACTTAACGGAATGAAAATAGATATGTTGCGATATGCAGATGATATCGCCATAATTACAGAAAGGAAAGAAGATTTAGAAGCCGCACTCAATGAAATGGAAAACACCTTAAAAGAACAGTATGGAATGAAAATAAATAAGAAAAAGACTAAAGTGATGGTGAGTGGCGCCCTGAACTACAATGAACCCATACGAATAACAATAAAGGGAGAGAAACTAGGGCAGGTTACAGAATTTAACTACTTAGGTAGCAAAATAACAGCAGATGGAAGGAGCAAAAGTGACATTAAAAACAGAATACAACTTGCCAAAATAGCATTCAATGGAAAAAGAAACTTACTGACGAGTAGAAATGTTAGTTTAGACGTAAGAAAGAGAGTCATGAAAACCTATGTGTGGAGTACAGCCCTTTACGGATGTGAAACTTGGACTAGTGGAAAAGAAGAAAAGAGAAGATTAGAGGCATTCGAAATGTGGTGCTACCGGAGAATGGAAAAAATCAGCTGGCGAGACAAGGCTACAAACGAAGATGTCCTCAGAAGAGTGAAAGAAAACAGATCTCTTTGGCGAAATATACAGAAAAGAAGAATAACCTTCATAGGTCACATTTTACGGCATAACAACTTCATTAAGAGAATATTAGAAGGAATCATTGAAGGAAGAACTCGCCGAGGACGACCTAGATTAAGCTACATTCAACAAGTAATAAATGACATCGGGTGCCAGACCTATGCAGATATGAAGAAGAAAGTTGACAAAAGAACGGAATGGCGTGCTGCTGCCAACCAACCTGTGGGTTGATAACCGAAGAAGAGAAGAATTTTTGTGTAAATGTTTAGCCTACATTAAGTTGTATAGAAACTCATGCTCATAAATTAAGGATAATTGCAGAATGTGGTGCCACACAACGTGGCACTACATAAAACTGTCGCTTATAGCATAGGCGTATAGGGAACCACACGACATGTAAATAGACACACACACACACACACACACACACACACACACACACAACCTTTCACATGAATTATTAATCTCAGACATAGCCACAACAGTTTAGAAATCGTAATTTTTGTGTAAATGTTTAGCCTACATTAAGTTGTATAGAAACTCATGCTCATAAATTAAGGATAATTGCAGAATGTGGTGCCACACAACGTGGCACTACATAAAACTGTCGCTTATAGCATAGGCGTATAGGGAACCACACGACACAGATCTGTAAATCCAAGGTATTGGTGATAACTTGAAAAAACCGTCCCGAAACGCATGTGCTACAAAACGCCACTGTTTCCTGCACATGTACCCCGACATCAATATGTGATATGATCACCATGCACACGTACACAGGCCGCAGAAAGGGTTGGCATACTCTGGATCAGGTGGTCGAGCAGCTGCTGGGGTGTAGCCTCACATTCTTGCACCAGTGCCTGTCGGAGCTCCTGAAGTGTCGTAGGGGTTTGAAGACTTGCAGCGAAACGTCGGCCGAAAGCATCCCAGACGTGCTCGATGGGGATTAGGTCTGAAGAAAAGGCAGGCCACTCCATTAGCCTGTAATCTTCTGTTTCAAGGTGCTCCTCCACGATGGCAACTCGGTGGGGCCGTGCGTTATCACCCATCAGGAAGAAGGTGAGACCCACTGCACCCCTGAAAAGGCGGATATACTGGTGCAAAATGACGTCTCGATACACGTGACCTGTTGCAGTTCCTCTGTCAAAGACATACAGGGGTGTACGCGCACCAATCATAATCCCACCCAACACCATCAAACCATGACCTCCATACAGGTCCCTTTCAAGGACATTAAAGGGTTGGTATCTGGTTCCTGGTTCACGCCAGATGAAAACCCGGCAAGAATCACTGTTCAGACTATACCTGGTCTCGTCCGTGAACATAACCTGGGACCACTATTCCAGTGACCATGTACTGTGTTCCTGATACCCGGCTTTACGGGCTCTCCTGTGACCAGGGGTCAGTAAAATACACCTTGCAGGTCTCCAGCTGAATGAACCATGTCTGTTCAGTCGTCTGTGGACTGTGTTATCTGGAGACAAGTATTCCAACGGCTGCGAAAAGGTTCCGAGCAAGGCTACCCGCCGTACTCTGTGGTCGTCTGCGGGCACTGATGGTGAGATATCGGTCTTCTTGTGGCGTTGTACACTGTGGACGTCCCGTACTGTAACGCCTAGACGCGTTTCCTGTCTGCTGGAATCGTTGCCATAATCTTGATATCGTACTTTGTGGCACGCGGAGGCCCCGTGCTACGACCTGCTGTGTTTGACCAGCCTCCATTCGCCCTAGTATTCTACCCCTCATAACGTCATCAATATGTGTTCTTTGAGCCATTTTCAACACACAATCACCATTAGCACGTCTGAAAACGTCTGCACACTTATGCACCGTACTCTGCATGCACCAACACACCTCTGCGTATGTGGACTGCTGCCAGCGCCACCGTGCGACGACCGCAGGGCAAGTGCACCGCATGGTCATACCCCGAGGTGATTTAAACCCGCAAACCGCCCACCAGAGCGTTGTTTCACCTCGTATCAGCATTATCCTTAATTTATGAGCGTGAGTGTAGTTGCAGGTGACAAACTGTAAAGAAAAACAGTCACTGTGAAAACATAATACAGCAGGAAAACCGCACCATGTGATAAGAAGGTATGAATGCACAATTTTATGTGCTCTTCAAAAACCTGTAATTAAGATTTACAAAAGTAATATTTCTATCTATTTAAACAGTAAATAACATTCCTTATGTTTAACAGCCATAATAATAAAAAAAGGCTGATGATGCTGCAACTGCAGTGAAACATGTCTGGGACAAAAAACAAAATTGTGTTTTGCTAAAGGCGGACCCCACTCAAAAACATATGTTATTTCCTGAATATGTTTTATATTGAGTCGTGTGGTCTAACGTTTCGTGAACTGATCCACATCCGAAAGTACAGTTTATCGTAGACTAGGCGTGAAGCAAATTTGTTTCAAGACGCTAGTGTTGCCCTGTAGTTGAGATAGTGTGTTGCAGTGTCGTGTTTTGCCGGTGGTGCAGCGTGCGTGCGGCCACACAACAGGTTTTGGCCTCCGTCAGCTGCAGACACAGAGAGGACGCACGCCTCAAGGCAGCGAGCCCTCAGCTGAGACCTGAGTACCCACACTGAGTCGACAGCTCTCGGTACGGCCTAGGTCTAGATTGTATCGCGGAACTGTAGTCGTACACTTCATCATTTGGGTTTGCAGCTCTTGTATTTTTCATCTTTGGAGTTACAGTTGTTGGTTGTGAGGTCCGCCAATTGTGCAAAACACAGTTTTTTCAAACTTCCCAAACGTGTTTCAGCACCTCTGTGCCATCATCAATAGGTCTCTGTCTTATTTTGCCTGTAATGTGAACATTTAACTAAATGATTACAAAATTACGGAAATATTCTCTTCAAACAACTACTTGTTACTGTTAGTTAATACCGTTACATTCGATTTCCATGGTTTTGCAGGACACTTTCGTATAATTCGTACTGTTAAACTTGTCATTTGCAATCAAACGATGTTGATGCGAAATGTTCTTTGTAGTTAAACTATCACTTTATACTTTGAATATGATTTAGTCTGTCGGCATATTTTGCGCATATATTCGTTTTTACTTACGTTTTTGTGTGGCTAGGCGTTAACTCCCAAGAACATTTCGCATCAACATCGTTTGGTTGCAGATGTGAAGCAACCAGTACGAAATAGTGCGTAAGTGGTCCTGCAAAGCCTTTGAAACCGTATGTTTAGGTATTAACTAATAGAAACAAATAGATGTTTGAACTAAAAATGTCCGTAATTTTGTAATCATTTAGTAAAATATTCACATTACGGGTTAAATAAAATAGAAACCCGTTGACATGCTGAAACATGTTTGGGAACGTTGAAAAAACTGTGTTTTGCATAACTGGCGGACCTCATATCCAGCAATGTCATAGATTTGCATGCTTTTTTAGCATGGTGGTGAAACCCAAGTTTCTTTAGGTTACTGATTGATCCACTTGTAAATTTGACTTGCATCTTGAATGAGAATCTCAATATACGAATTTCTTCTGAGAGCAGCTTGTAACATGTAGGCTATGAACGGAATCTCTTGTCGATCCTATTCTAAACTGGGTGTATTAAGTCGGAAGAGATCGGAATTGTTTACTGACGAAATAAGAGTGTTGCAGTTTGTTCACCATTTTACATTCTTCCTTCTACAATCTCCTAAACGCTTCTTCATTCAAGGCCTTAACCATCTACCACGCATTTTCTATTTCTTTCGGAACAAGTTACACTGATCAGTGACTTAGACACTGGACTCAAAATTGGCACTATGGCAGGTGACGTCACTGCAACGCCATCAAGTTTTAGAACCTCCACTGTTTCCTTAAATCATGCAAAGCTGATGCTAGGGCTTTTATGTCCCCGTTTTTCCCAAGTCCTATCTCATGCATCACGTCTAATGGAGTCAGTGCCGATGGAGCATTAAACACTTACCTTCGTTGCCTCCTACTTATTTTCAAGAATACAGTTCAGACCGTGTATATTGTTACTTATAGTACGTCAATGGGAACAAAATTACTGAACTAGATAGCACCGAACATCAACTCATAATATAACGAGTTGCTCTGAATTTTATTTCTCAATACTTAAAGGGGGTTTCACCTGCCAAAATTGACCTCTATAACACAAACGCATCCTCACTCATCCAGTTTTTTTCTGTTTTTCGTATTACATTGTTAGGAGATTTATAACGCCAGTACACTGACTGACAACGCAAAATCAGTTTTCAGGTCAAAGGTTTTGCTCTTAAAGAAACATGATACAGCAGTGTAGCCACTACCTTACCAACGTACTAATCTCACGCTGTTAGATACCAAGACGACTGTTGTGATTTGAAACATTCATCACTAGGAAATTTATTGAAGCATACCATTTAAAATGCAAAATTAAACGGCACTACTAAATCTTTATCCAGTGCACAAAAATATCGAGATAAGTTCACGTTTGTTACTGCTGAAATTCTTTACGCATAGAAGTTCGACGAACAGTAGGGTGGCTCTTATTTGGCACGTTTATTTTCGACTTTTTTTGGCTGCCTACCAGACTTCTTCCATTCTGTACAAAAATGAGCTGTAAGAAATCTGGACTCAGTAGTACAACGGGGAAATGTGCCCTTACGCCTACAGATTCGAAAAAATCAGAGAAAACTAGGAAACTATCAGCTTCGCAAAGCACTATTGCTCGCCCTTTACTTAATGTAGGTAGGATGTTTACTTCATTTTCCGGAAATGAATGCGTTATCATTTCACGTACGATATCGCTGGAGTGATGAGACGGATCAAAGACCGGAAGAAAGATGTAGAGAGGTCAAAGAGAGCCGTGCTCTTCCTTTTACGATTCGAAGCGGTCCGCCTCGTTATTCTCACCTTTGAAGGACGGTAGTAATCGAAACATATTTTCATCTTCAGTTCCCTTATGTTGGGCATATTGACGTGGGTATTACTTGCGTGAAATACTTCGAAATAACCTGTCTACCAAGCATTTACAATTAGTGCATGTGTAAATTAATTGCATGAAAGTACGTCCCTAGTTTTCTGTGAAGTGATGATTTATTCGGGAAAAATATGTAGTCCAGTTTCATCTGTGGCTCTAAGCACTATTGGACTTAACATCCGAGGTTATCAGTCCCCTAGACTTAGAACTACTTAAACCCAACTAACCTAAGGACATCACACACATCCATGCCCGAGGCAGGATTCGAACCTGCAACCGTAGCAGCAGCGCGGTTCCGGACTGAAGTGCCTAGAACCACTCGGCCATAGCGGCCGGCCAGGTTCATTAGTGAAAAGGAACTTGGGGATAACGTACATACTAATACTACGATGATCATTACTACTGAAGACGACAGCCAGTCTTTGAGCAATCAATAGTTGGAGAGAGGGACAAGATTGATGCATAAACTCGACCAGTTATTTGAAAAGGACGACTTGTGAACTAGCAGAAGTAACCACAAAGAGGCAAGAACGCGGAGAGTATAAAATTCAACAATTCAGTAACATGTACCTACTCATTTATAATTCGAATTTTCTACATGTATGTCTTTGAAAATAAAGGGAGCACAAACTAGAAATTCAAAGCTGGAAATTTTTTCGCACATTTCCGTTGTTTTTCTTACCACTGAAAAAAAAAAATAAAAATCGAAGTTGTCTATGAAACTCTTCCTGGTCGGAATTTTCAGTCCTACGGAAAAATTGTATTTCATACAATGGCATCAAATAGGAACCAATTTAAAAGTACGTCTGATTTGTTTGGAAACTTCCGGAAAATGAACTCTTGCGTTTAAGTTGCCGATATCAAAAAAATTAAATCTTTTCGGAAGCGTTAACAAACTCGAAACTGGAATTCACCACAAAAAGTTCAAGAAATATTTGTAAACGGTTGATATGTTGTGAAGCTCAACTTATGTCCGAGAGGACATGCCCTAGAGAGGATTATACTGAATTTTTTAAATTACTTACATACTCTCTTCTTGAATCACCATCTCACGGAATAACTTTCCTTGTTACATGGTCTATTGGCCAACGGAGAGAGATGGCAGAAGTTATTCGTTGGTTGAAAATGTTTATGCTCCGTGATCAATGTCGAACTACAACCAAAACAAGAGAAAGATATTTGTACATCTGTATTTTGCATATCACTTCGTATGTCCAAACACGATTCTCTGCTCTTTCTGATGAGAGAGCACTAAATTTGGATTCCACTACTCTTGCAAATATTTGTAAACATCATCTTGTTAGTCAAGATACGTCTTAGAAGATTACAGAAAAATTGAAAATCCGTTAACGCTACCTGTGACTTGTTCTGTCGCCTACCGAGCGTGGTGGCGCAGTGGTTAGCACACTGGACTCGCATTCGGGAGGACGACGGTTCAATCCCGTCTCCGGCCATCCTGATTTAGGTTTTCCGTGATTTCCCTGAATCGCTTCAGGCAAATGCCGGGATGGTTCCTTTGAAAGGGCACGGCCGATTTCCTTCCCCATCCTTCCCTCACCCGAGCTTGCGCTCCGTCTCTAATGACCTCGTCGTCGACGGGACGTTAAACACTAAGCTCCTCCTCCTCCTGTTCTGTCGCCTTGGCTGTCTTAGGTCATAATACTGGTTTCCTGAATAAACAATTAAAGTCGCCAGTGCATTGAATCGTGACGCAAATATTAAAACGATACACAGAGCAATCAGACATATAAAAAAATTACACATAATGGGACTGAACAGTTTATCTCTCATAAATTTAAAGTATTTTTTACCAGAAATGATTTTTAACAAGTTCCGAAGACAGATTCTTTGCAGTGACGTGAAATGAAAATTCAGCAAACACTAGTTATTAAATTGAAAGTTGTGAAAGTTCTGGCTTAGAGAATCTTTGAGCTCATGGAGGGCAACAACAAAAATTTTACCGTAAAACGTTCGACAGAAGCAGTATATGCTTTACACTCAATATGATTATTGTCACAAGTTTCAAGACCTTAAAAAAATATGTTATCAAATAATAGCATTTTTTGAAACTAAACGTGATTTTCTCGTCACATTTGCCTAACAGATACTTGCATATAGCAGTTTTACAAACTGTAAGTTCCTACATCAATATCAATAATTAAGTTGAATGTAATGAAGTTATTGCTTAAGCAGATAATTCTGGACAACAGTAACCGATAAAATACAAATAAGGTTTTCTTTCTATTTTAATTTTTTTTTGCAATTTTTCGTCTTTTCCCAAATCTAGAGACACAGGGGCACCTCTTTTCCCTTTCCTATGTGGCCCACATTATACGTAGCTCACGTTTTTATTCAGTGGTACAAACCAGGGAGCAGCACAGACAAAAAAAATCAAACCTGAAAAGTAAGGGCCACCCAAATGATCAGGTAATGCTGAATGGTAGACAACTACAATGACAGCAAAAAAAAAAGAAAAAAAATCACAGTACCAAAAATTAATTAACATAGAGTAACGAGATTTCTGTAATACATATGACTAGGTACCCGCTCCCTGCGGTTTATCCCCGCTACCTTGACAGTTTCAAAGACTGTACACCGCTCAGCACTGCCAGAAACTTTCTTTTCTATCTTAAAGTATTACAAATGTATGTCTTTTCCAGTCTTTTCTCTAACATAAGTCATTGCCTCAGTTTTGCCTCTCGTGGTCTACGTTTCTCCAGAGCTCAAACTGATTTTCCCCGAGGTCGGCTTCTAACAATTTTTCCATTCTTCTGTATGTAATTAGAGCAATATTTTGAAACAGTGACTTATTTAACTGATTGTTCGGTAGAATTATTACAGTCTTCTTGAAGTTGAGGGTATTCCAACTGCTCGTTTGTCCTGTACTCCAGGATGAGTAGTTTTGTCATGGCTTGCCGTCGCAAGGATCACACTAATTCTGAGGGAATGCCGTGCATTGCTGGGGCCTTAACCCCGCTTCGGTCTTCAGTGCTTCGTCAGCGATGTATCACACCTCATTTTCTCCTGCTTCCGGTTCTCTTTCTGTGGCATTGCCTTCAAGCTTGTTTCCCGTATGTAGACCTACCCTATTATTCCTGTCGTATTTCAGCTTCCCATTCGTTTCTTAGCACTGATCTGTAAGCCGAGTTCCTAATATTTATATAGCTACCTCTCTTTAATCCACATGTCTCTATTTTCCCTGTAGGCGGTATTTACTTATCTTTTCCCTGGACGTGCATGTTTCTACAGCTTTTCAGTAGTTCTCTAACCATTTCTGCTCAGTCACCTCATTTTTAGTCGCCTACATTTCGCATGGCTTATTTCTCCTGTCGTCAGTTCGACTCAATATCTGCTGAGCAATCCAAATAATCGCACTGCAGCTTCTCTTGCCCCATTTCATCCTATTCTAAATTAACTGTATCACACCTAAAATTAACCCGTTCGTCATCTATTATGTACCTAACCCCTGTTTCAGTCATTCGTGGCCTAATGTTCTCTCTGAAACTGTCAGAAACCTCCGGTCGTTTGTGTTTCCCCAGGTTCCATATACTTTATGTTTTGCAACACCTTCACTTGTAATCTACGATTCTAAATTAATACATTCCACATGTGCGTCTGGAAGTGTAGCACTGTTTGAAATCTGAATTCGAAATGAGTCACTAAATATTGCCACCAGGAATAACTCCGAAAGTATGATAGGAGCTGAAAGGTTTGTTTGACAAAAGTTGCGTGGGTCAACGGGGGCCCTAATATGACGTCGGTTTTTGTTGCTAGGTGGTTCCGCCTCAGAGATATGGAGGTCACCTTTGTTTTTTTAAATGGGATGCTATAGTTTCGTACTTATTTTCTGATAGCAGCTCTCAAGACGATTCCATTGATGTGTAACAGTCAGGTCTTCGAAGGTCAACGAAGGTCAAAAATGTGGCATGAACGTCCATTTACAGAAGGTGTTCGAAGTGATGACCGTTGGTATCAATGCAGTGCTGCAATCTTCTTATCATGGACTGAGCACATGCTCTGAGAATTATATCTCGTATATCGTGCAAATAGTAAATATTCGCCGAATACGGTGTATCCATTTAGCGTGTCATTGACATGTAAACACCATTCGACGGTTTCGCAATACAACACTAATAGGAACGGTAAGTTTAGTATCGTCGAATCAAGCGAATGTCAGTGACGTATTCCTTCGATGAACAAGTCGATATGCTTCCCATTTACGGAGAATGCCAACGAAATTCGGTGAGAGCTAGAGACTTACACACTGAAAGATATCCTCAACATATTCGCCCTACACGTCGTACATTTGAATATGTGTATGACAAAATAAGAACAACTGGATCTTTAACGCATCGGAAACATATCCGGCAAAGGAAAGTTACTAACGAGGAAACGGGAATTGGTACCATTGCCACTGTGGTTCGAGATCCTTGTGTTAGTTCGCGTCAAATCGCAAGAGAATCTGGCATGAGCCAGAGTAGTGTTGTTCGTGTCCTGCAACACCAATTAGGGATATCGTACATCAAGTTCCTATCCGTAGAATTCTATTTCTATTTCTCGTGATGACCAGTTTACCTCCATGCCTTTGGGAAAAAAATATCGACTGTAGTTCAGTCTTACTTTCAGCTCGTCGCAGTACCAGGCAATAACAAGTTGGGAATTGCTACAAGGACAGCAGATGAGTCAGTCTTCTAGACCGGCACGCCTGCAGCTACTGAGAAGGTTGATGCTCCTCTTCAAGAACGGTAGCTTAGTTTGCCTTCTCTATAGACACCCCTCTGGTGTGATTCCAGCTGCAGTACGGTTAACTGTACTGATGAAGCACGCAAGCCAACCCCTCCTGGGCGAGATACATCGTCATGGTTCAATGAAGATGTGCCAAATAAAGACTTCGAATAACTGATTCTTCCGTCGCTTCTTGGTGGAACAACATGATAATAAATGATAAGTACTATTTTGCGTATGCATAACAGGATTCATTTATTCAGGTTAACCGGTTTTCAGACTTTCATGGACTATCTCCGTTAAAGAAGTTATAATGTTTGAGAAGAACGGTGGAAAAGACGTTACTCATTTAGATTCAAGCAGAAACACACAGTAGATGCCATTTTCTGACACTTCGGCGGTAATGCAATTTAGAAGGTAAAATGATGATCACAAAATAAATGAAAAGGGAGCAAACCTGGAAAACTTATCAGCAAACTCGAAAAAAAAGTAGACGTATAACAGTTTACATCAAATAAACAAACCCTATGAAATAAAATAAACTTAGTACTTGGTGAGTATAGTACAAGAGGTACTTCACAAGGAAATTGTTACAGAAACCAAGTGTGGGGGTGGAATTGGAAAACAAAGGATCATGTGAAGTTCAAAAGAGGGGAAGTAATAAGGTATGTTTGGAGATTTAAGATTAAAACAAGACTGCAGGCAAGATGTTTGTTGATTTCCAGCGCTTCCAACGTTTTGGCCTTTGTTTTCTAAATGAAGGACATGGAACTTTGGTTGGTCGTTGTGGCCCTCAACTCAAAAAATGTGAAGTCATAGTTCTGAAACCATCAACCACGTCGTTTTTCAGCCAGCTTAGTTGTTATGACTCTGCCTGATTGGCCAATATGAACCTTACAACCATGGTAAGTAATTGGGTCTTACCTTTGCTATTGAATGCAATGAATACTATTGAACGCAACGGGCTGTGGTGTCCTTCACGTAGCAAATAATCCTATAGTTGCAGGATTTCAGTGTGTTTGATACACACCTATCCTACGTATTTTGTCGTGCACCAGTTCCTGCAGACAGTGGGAGAAACACCAGAGGATCGATAGATAGGGGTACTATTTTCAAATTTTGTTACTTGTGCAAGATGTGATCAACCAGGATAGGCTGTAGCCACCAGTTGACACAATAAATTTTATTGTATGTAACTGTGCTTTGAATCCTTCTTTGGGAGTGGGAACAGATGTGATATGGTGCACCACTGAGTGGAAAGCTGCTTGTTTGTGTATTACTGGGTGTTCTGCGCGAGAAGGTATTACTATGTCTGTACTGCTTCAGATGTGTGTGGAATGTTATGGGACTTAACTGCTAAGGTCATCAGTCCCATGCCCGCGGGAGGACTCGAACCTCCGCCGGGACCAGCCACACAGTACATGACTGCAGCGCCTAAGACCGCTCGGCTAATCCCGCGCGGCCCTTGTCTGTCTGCATACTCCGTGTGTTAAGGGGTGTTAAGTTGCCAAAGACGCTACAGTGTTTGTAAACAACGATGAAAAACATGTTACTCATCTAGACTGAGACACCAACTTACAGTATGTGTCACATTTGACAGTGTGATGTTAACGTAGTTTAAAACATAAGGTGTCGAACACTAAATTAATGCTAAGGGAGCGTACCTTGGAAAACTTAACAAAAAACTTGGAAAACAATGGTTATGTAAGAGCAAGGTACGTTTGTCACAATAGGGGGAAGAGTATTGTACTTTTCAACAAGCGCCATTATGTGGATAGAGTTAATTGTTTCCTTAGTCCCAAATGTTTCCAAGTCCTTCTTAAAGACCCTATTAAATCCAGATGTGATGTTAAATGTCCAACCGATTGAGGCAAAAGGTTATTTTGAATCAAAATTGTGAAGTAATATGGACTCAGCTTCTCCCAGATTGTACGGACTCTATAAACTACGTAAGGAAGGTGTTCCCATACGTCCAGCTGCATCATAATTCACTGCTCCATCTTACATATTGACTGGTTAGTTAGACCCGTAACCAAAAACGAGAGTAAATTCAAGTCAGAGCTGCGGACCTCTTCTTCTTCTTCTTCTTGCGTTACGGCCTCTGTAGGACCACGGGTAGCCCCTTCGTTGACTGCATTTTCCTTTTCTTCTCCCAGAACCTCTTCATTCTTTCTCTTCTCCCGCTCTTCTTCCAAGGTCTTCAGTTTCCGTATCTCCTGGCGGCTCCACTGATGATCCTCTAAACTTTTCCTGTATTCTTCTCTGTCATTGATCTCCGCCATATTTGTCGGTGTATATTTGTTCCTCCAATTTTCCTTTCCTTCGACCTTGTTCCCCAATTCCAACCAGTCCTTCTGAAGTTCAACAATCCACTTGGTTCCTGTCTTTCCCCTTGCCCTCCCTGTTGTTTCCCACACTCTCTTCGTCATTCTGTCCATACTCATCCTAACTACATGCCCAGCAAACCTTGCCCTTTTGAGTCTGGTTTCCCCGGATATTGTTCTTATGTTCCGGTACAAGTCTTCCCTAGGTGTTCGCATCCACCTCTCTCCACCTCTTTTGGGACCTAGTATTTTTCTCAGTGTTCTCTTCTTTCTCTACTTGCTCTGCCCCATTTCTTCCTAGTGTCATCGTCTCAGCAGCATATAATACTGCATTCCACACTGTTGCCTTGTAGTGGCTTATCTTTGCCTCTGTTGATATATTGTGCGGACCTCGCAAATAAGATGAAATATTTATGTATCACAGAGTGCTAAGTCAGTATCCATCATTGATGCAGTTTGTTTTCCAACATCCTATGTATGGAAACGTGTTGATATTTTGACTGAAGTTGGCCGAATGTTATCACCTCTCACTTGTCACGACGCCACGGAGGAGCCCACGACTAACGGGGCCGCGACAGCGTGAGGCCGGGACGCGTGCGGGCGGGTCCAACAAGTGCCTGCTGCTCGGCGGCGGGGGCGCTGGCGCAGCCGCGTGGAGCGGCGGCGGGCGGCGGGCGGCGGGCGGCGGCGTCTGGCCGTCAGTAGCGGCCGCGGCGCCGACCTGGCAGCACGTCTCGCCCCGCCACGCCGCCGCAGCGCACGCGACATGCCAGCCGCCGCCGCAGCCGCGCGCCCCCGCAGGTAGGACCGCCGCCGACCACTGTGCGCGCTCACTTGTCACTCGCAGCAGCCCGTCTCGCTTCTCTACATTCCCGAAAGCTAACAAGTGGCTTCTCCAGATCTGTTTCCCGACTTTTGACTCTAACCAAAAAAGTGACACATCGATCCGACAGGTCGCTTACCGTCACTTTTTTGTATGTTCCTCTGTCACGTTTCCTGTAATTCGTTCGGTTTACGTCCTGTTTGAAACTTGAAATACGTATTTACACCATACACTTTGTTTTACCTCCCCTAAGCATCACTAGCGGCGTGAATTAACATTATGTAGCAGATAACTTATTTTCACATTTCCGTTTTGACGTCAGGTTACTGACAATGGACATCGATCACTGAATATGTCGATTTCCGTGGTGTTTATCACAACCGTGCCATTGTACGACTATTTATTTTATTCTCTGTTATATACGTTCGAATTGGTAAAGTACGCTCGATACTAATGAATACGTTGAAATTGACCAATCATAGATTTGTTATATACAGATAAAGAGTACGCAGTAAGAATGTGTAGGTACAAGTAATTTGTTGATCTTTGAGCAAATACAGAGTACCCTTTCATTATATACTTCCTAGCATCTATTGAATTCCTTTGCTACTGAATATAGATATAACACGCTCCAAAGAAACTATCAAAAACCCACAACAGTTAGCAAATTGACACGGTTTAAAATAATTAAACTATGCGCTCGAAATTTCAGGTCTGAGCCTGCGACGTGTACAACAGAAAAAACATAACCGTAGAACAATTCACGGTAGTAATTTACCTTCTCTATTCTAAGAGAAAGGTAGTTTTGCGTAATTTTATTTCTTTTTAGATTTTTAATGCTTCGTACTTATAAGAGCGATGTTTGGTTCGCCACCGAGCTGTAACGAGAGACTGTAGAAAGGAACTTTGTCCAGTGGCAATTGTCAGAAACCGCGACACTAAACTCGCGCTACAGACCTGGGCGTGACACATGTTGCTGACGCCCCTGCAAACGTATCAGCATCCGAGAGGCGAGCTATCGGAAACGAGCAACATACAATGAGTGCTGATACTAGCCGCCTAGGACACGATTTCCTTTTCATTTCTTGTACTTTCATTACTCACACTGAACAGAATATTTACAGTTTTGTGTCACTCCAGGCAACGTTTTTCCACTCTTGAACTGGAACACCAATGATGCCGCATATTGTTTTCTTAGTCTCTTTTAACAGTACCTTGAGAATTAAGCTCATAATGAGCTCCATACACGTAACATAATCAGTTAGCTCACTATGAGGCTGTGTGGTTCCCAGTGTATTACTATTATTAAGAGAACCTTCTCTACTGTGGTGTCGCTTGTGCCTTTCGGTCAACGACGTTGATACCTCATCCATGTGCTGCTCCACCAATACAACCACGGACATCCTACTATTGATTCAATACTATTGCAAGTCACAGAATTGTGAAATAATCCTTTTGTAGAGGATTTCCGTCTCTCTCTCTCTCTCTCTCTCTCTCTCTCTCTTTCTCTCTCTCTTTACGACATTTCATTCCCGAAAACAGTATCAACAGCTGATACAGGTAGAACTAATCGAATTCTGCATCTAGGAACGGATAGGAATTACGCTATACATTCAGCTTTATTAGAAGTTTGAACCAAAAATGGAAATTTCCATCTCCTTTGCTACAGAATCTGCGAATTTTTTCGTTTAGCTCGTTTTACAGGGGGAGACCGGTCACAGGAAACTATGCACACCGCAGATTTAGGAAGTAAACTTCCGCCTAGTTTTATGCAACAATATGTGAAACCGGTCCCTGTCTGAAGCGGCAGCAATATCCTTCACATTGATTATTTTTGAACAGACACAAACGTTAACGTCGAGTGGATACACTCATTCTATAGAACGTGTGTTTAGCTATAAACGTTGAATACCTTAATTTTGCGGGAGCCTTCCTGCAGATGTTACGAGCCTTCGTAAGACATTACGTGACGGATGGCTGTGAAACGGCCGCCTGCTGTGAACCCACGTTTATTTAGGAGCTTCGGACGCTGCATGACGCGTCTGCCCGCAGCCGGCGACTGCGCGCGCCCGCCGGCCGCAACAATGGGCCACGCCCCTCCCAGCAGAGCGGCGGGCGGCGCGCCTCGCAAAGTAGACAGGCAGAGCGCGCTCTGCTGTTCAGCTGACCTCACGCACGCAAACAAACGTGCCTTCTCCGAGTTCAAAGTCTCAGACAGAAGTTAAGGGTCGTAAAAAAATGGAACTACTATAGGTGTCGCAGTATTTTAGGAGGCACCAAGTTGTGACACAGCGGTGAAGGGGCACACTACAGATTCAAAGATGTCGGGTTCTATCCCTAGTCGGTCCCAAGATCTTCACCTGTCCCTTAACACTTCTTTCACACTTTTAAATGTTCGCTGATGTGAAAAACGCTGACTTGCACCGTGTTTCTCGGTGCACGCTATGCTGTAGGTCCACCCCCCACTGCCCTCTCTTAAGAGCGTCCAAACTCCAATAGGACCGTGCGTAGTGAAGAATCTGCTCTAACATAACTTCGGGTTAGTGGCAGCTTCAGTTCACATACGCTGGATAAATTGTCTCATCACTATGACTATTAACATTGTAATGGAAGGGATACGGCACAGTAGACCATTTGCAAGTTGGAAATGGCTCAGTAGAACGGAACGACGAGAGTGAATCACTGCTTTGCCTGCTACTCATAGATTATATGACAGGTCACGACTAGGTTTCAGCAACGTCTGTACTGACAGTCAATCAGAGACGTTGATTCAACACCCATAAGAGAACTGAACGGTTAGTGCGCCAGTGCCGCACTCTCCGTCAAATTCATCAGGTTGATGGGGAATACAGAATAAAAAGAGGAATTATGCAAGGCGTCACACATCACCGAAACCATTTTCAGCAACCCATAGCTGAGTTTTCACTGAAAGCTGGTGAAGAGGAACGAACCTGTCAACAGAACGTTGCTAAATAAGTACGTTTTGCCTCCACTGCACGTAAACTTCGAAACTGTGTAGGAGACCTTAAGTAATGTGAATAAAATATTGCACAACGAACATATGGAAAAGAAAACTGTGGAAGTTAACACTGAAGTGGTAGAACAAGCTGGTGACTTTTCACATTTATATCAGGTAAAGATAACAGGTGGATGGACAGAAAAGTAAATAAATAGAAGAATTGAAATAGCGTGGAATACCTTTGAAAAGAAAAAACGAAATACATTTCGAACTGAAGTTTCTGATATGCCTGATCTTCTTCTTCCTCTTCTTGTGCTCGTGCCTGTGTCCCGCGTTGTTGCAGGGTCGGCCCGGTTAGGAACGGATTTGGCAAGGTTAGTGTTAAGGGCCGGCCGGATGACCTTCCTGCCGCCACCCCTTGCCCCTGGGGACGGAATTAGCGTACCCCAGCAGTCTGCGTCTGGTGTAATCCACGGAAGAGCGCTAACGTGTTCAGATGTCTGCGAGTCGTGTAACTGGGGAGGAACGCGGGGCCAGCCCGGTATACACCTCGTGGGATGTGGGAAACCGCCTAAAAACCACACCCAGGCTGACCAGCACACCGGCCTACATCGGTAACCCGCCGGGCGGATTCGATTCGATCCGAGGCCGGCGCGCCTACTCTAGTCCAGGAAGCAGCGCATTAGCGCTCTCGGCTAACCTGGCGAATCAAATTTCCGATATGTCTGAAATGTAAAGTTTACTATTAGCGTCTATTAGCAGTTTTAAATTATGATGGTAAGATGTGTCCTTTTATGTGATAACGGTTCAAAAACTGAGGTCTTAAGCGAGCAATGCAAAGAAGTGAAACGGGGCTTTCTAGCGTAGTCAGGGAAACGAAGGATTGGATGCGGAGGGAAAGACCTAACAATGAGAATAATAGAAGGTAGAAGGAATCGGAAGGGACGCGTTGAAAGACCAATTGATGGTACAGAGGGTAACCAAGTTCTTTGAATTCCATCAGATAAACGACCGAGAGGAGGACCTAATAGAAAATGGCTAAATATGTTCAGAAATCCCGTATGGCGTAAATGCGTGTGTTTGGTTCACGGCCATAATACAGGGTAGCCTCTAGACTAGCCCACGTCTCCTGGTGAACCAAAACATTGTGACCGGCCGCTGGACAGCGCGTTGGCTCACGGTGCAGCAGTGGTTCTGCGCGGCTTGGATTCGCCAGGCCCTCGGCGGGCTTCTTCGGGTGTGGCTCACCACGCACACAGGCTACCTAACACCCGACGGTTCGTGAGCGCGGAGCTGGAACCCCAGTAGCATCCCATATGGATTCCATCGGGCTCAGATCAGGCGAATTTTGTGGGCGAGAGATTACCTCGAACTCAAAATGGTGGTCCTGAAACCCCTGTAGCACGAGTTTGGGCTTCTGACACCGACAGGCAGTCTGCTGAAACAAGCAGAAGTACACCAGGAAGTACACCATGCGTCAGGGGTAGTCCGTAGCTGTCGTGGTACCTTCAAGAACCCCCACGGTTCCCATGAAAGCCCATATGAACGTCCCCCATAGCGGAGTACCAACCCCACTATTGTGCGTCAGGGACGGGGTGTGTATTATCACGGAGTGTCTGAACACGAGAAAGGTGACTTAACGTAGAGACCTGAGGCGTTTTGTCGTCACGGTTCTCGCGGCTACCCCCGTTGGCGGTTCGAGTCCTCCTTGGGCATGGATGTGTGTGTTATTCTTAGCGTAAAAAAATGTTCAAATGTGTGAGAAATCTTATGGGACTTAACTGCTAAGGTCATCAGTCCCTAAGCTTACACACCACTTAACCTAAATTATCCTAAGGACAAACACACACACCCATGCCCGAGGGAGGACTCGAACCTCCACCGGGACCAGACGCGCAGTCCATGACTGCAGCGCCTCAAACCGCTCGGCTAATCCCACGTGGCGTTCTTAGCGTAAATTAGTTTAAGCTACATTAAGTAGTGTGTAAGCTCAGGGACCGATGACCTCAGCAGTTTGGTCCCATAGGGAAAAATAAATAAATAAATAAAAATACGTAGATGCCACACGTTTCAACGGATTCATGATCCACCATAGACGATCCTGTGTACACTGTAACCCTAATGGACGGTGTCGTTGGGTCAAAGTGGGGTCACGTAGGGGCTTTCCACTGCGGAACACCCTCATTGAAACAGCGTGGTCTGAACGGTGTCTTCCCAAACACTCGTGTCTGCTCCAGCATTGTACTCTTTCCTCAGGCCTGCCACAGAGTGCCGGCCATCCTTCGTTACGACCGAGCAAGCCTCTGACCTTGGCGTCCTGTGAAGAGACCTGGAAGCGCGGCAGCTTGTCGCCTACCCACGTGTCTTTCAGCCACTTTCCACAGATGACGAGATGTTCATGGCCAGGCGATGGAGCATAGCACTGTACCCTATGTGTAGTCGATTATGTCAGTGGGTTTTCCCACATATGGCCCGTCTCGTCACTGGACTCATTCTGCATTCGCCTCTTATCCGTTTGCGTGCTTTTCTTAACGCGTCGCGGGCCCGTGACACCAACAGGAGCCACTGAGTCTCGCGTTCGGCAGTGATCATAAAGTTTTGACCGATCAAAGTGTACATCTCATCAAACTACAAGGATAGGTGAGCCGGCCGGGCCTGGTGTGGTTTCTTAGATTTCGTAGGCTGTCTCCCACATCCAGCTAAGTGAATAGCGGCTGGTTCGCTACGCGGGTTAGCCGTGCGGTCTCAGGCGCCTTATCATGGCTGGCGCGGCTTAACCCGTTAGAGGTTCGAGTTCTCCCTCGACCATATGTGTGTGTGTGTGTGAGTGTGTGTGCGTATTCGTGGAGGGGGGAGGGGGGGGGAGGCACCTGGCAGGCTACGCAACTCTGCGTGCTTGCAGCCCCCAGGTGTATCTGCGTCGGACGGAAACCAGCGACGCCCTTACACAGCCTGGGGCGAGTCCCCGTTTTATATACTGAACACTGTAGTTGAGGCGTAGCGCCGTATACCGATCCTGCTCTGGAGGCGCTTAAGTGGGAGATGTGTCTCAGAGATGGATAGTGACAGATGGTGACGCGAGACTGGACGCGCACGTAGTATATGTATCAGCCGATAGAGGACAGTATTGGATAGGGGGACTGTGATTTTAGTTTCGATTGTGCCCACTAGAGTGTACTAAAATAATACAATGTTTTTCATAAACTGTTCTAGTATTTTCATAAAGTGTTGTTATGCCTTTTTGTGTAGGTAAAATGTTATAAATGTGTTTTAGCAGTATGAATGATGCGTGAGAGTGGTTTAAGGTTAATATGAAGATAATTTAACGAGTTATGCAGTGAGATTTAATTTGGGAACATTTCGAAGAAGTATGTATGTGGACAATTGGGATTTTTGTAGAATAGATTTGTGAAGTAGGTTTATGGTAAATGGAAAGTTAATTCAGGTATAAATAACAATAGTAAATAACTTTATGCATGAAAAAAACTTGATCATATTAGATAATTACGTCGGTAAAAAGTACAGTCGTCAGGTTTACTATTTAGCAGTTGGTTATTGATGAAAAGCGCTGACTGACGCGGGAGAATGTTGGCGGTTGAGTAAACTGACCAATGGTAAAGCAATTTCTTCGCGCGCCTTTCTCTGCTGGTAGAGAAAACTTAGAGTATTCTAGGGAAGAGTCCAAGCCTAGCCATGAAACAGTTCGGACGTGTGTAGTAGCAGTTGCGATGGAAACGATAAGTTGCCTGATCTAGCAGTGTTTCATACATTAAAAGTGTGGTAAAGTGACGGCATAATTATTCCGATGGGCGTGTAGAAATTTCGGAATTTTTAAGTGAATTTTGTGACGAGAAAAGACATATATTCCGCGTGGCGTATTTGCAGGTCGGTAGCTAAAAACTATGACTGCGTTTGGTACCGACAGACTAAGTATTTGGCGAGCATTCTCAATAAAAAACAATCAGTATTTTTGTAGCTATTACTTTTCGCGAAATGCAACACCATGCTAACGTGAGTGAAAGGGATTGTGAGTGACTGTGTTAAGACTAGCACGGGCTTGGCAGTGATACTTTAGTTCACCTAAGTTTCAGAACATATCAATTGAGGATAACGTTTCCAACCTCTCATTTCGTGTGAAAACTTTCTCCCGAAACGTAGATTAGTGACTTAAATTGCAGCCTGGTTCACGTCGAAGTACAGTAGGTTTCGCTCGGCTTCGCTACTGATGATCTGCTGAGACAATGTTCACAGGTAGGTGCAGGTCCGTCGTAAAGGGAACCAAGGAGCCGCGTCGCCGCATAGAGAACTATTTTTACTTACTTAACTACACAGCTGTTAGAGACGTTAACAAATGACATCATTATTTGATTTGATAAGTTAACATTAAAGTTTCCACATATCACACTCTCGTTCTCAGTTACATATTGCCGCTTCGAGTAAGACAAGTTGTACGACAGGCTTGTGCCGCGGACGTTAATAGCTGTCAGTCAGGTCGGATTTGTGGTCTGACTAGGGGCGTTCACGACTGGAGATGAGTATCTATCAGAGTGAAGGGATTAACACTGTGCAGAGCTAACCAATTAATCAATAAATGCCTGCACTCTGCTTGTTGCACTGGCTTCAACTGACCTGATGTCAACCTGTGGTATGTATCAAACAAGGCAATTGCTGCAGCTCGACGATTTCACATCTTGAAATTAAGAAATAAATAGTCTGCAGTATGCACACCGATTGTTTGTGTGGCGGGAAGTGTTTGTGACACTTCTGGGGACGGGAGATGTCAGTTGGACGCTTTCGTACGGAGTTTCACCTACAAGCAGTCGTAACGCCAACATCCGAGCAACAAACGGTTTTGAGCTACCGGTTACGAAGTGCGGCTTCCTTAATGTGGAGAGATTTAACACTCTCATTCTGTGGAGATGAGCAGGCTAACACCAGTGTGCTTCATCCTTTTTAGTGATGTTACTCGGCGTCGTGGCAGTTTCTGACTACCGCGTTCTTCTACGATTGAGTGGATGAACCCTTAGACAGTTTCATCTTGTCCTGATCTGACAATTAGTGGTTTCCCAAAGCCGTTGCCATACATCGTATGGACCACTAGTCCCAGTACCTACAAACGAAAGATCGTATGGGGTTACTGTCTGGAAGACTCCACTTAGAGTTTTTCGGCAGCTTAATGCCACTTCGGTGAATTGCGCGTCGGTGAAGATAAGGTGAAATAATTAGGACAACACAAGCACGTAGTTCCTGAACGAATAAAATTTCTGTCTCGGCCGGAAATCGAACTCGGGACCGCGAAATACAGGGACAACGACATTCACCACTAGAGCACCAGCTGCAGAAACCGTAGCTACAAAGCCTGTGTAACGCAGACGCTCGAAGAAAGGTATCCCCTGAGTGGCAGTAGCCTCTGCTTGTTGGTCCTGTTACAGTGCACTGGGCAGGGTGGTTTGTTACAACGTCAGCACAATGTCGGAAGTTATCGGAATGAATCGCGGCGGTGGCCCTGTGGTCGGACACAGAAGACTGTACTGTGGAGCACACTCGGGGTGCATCCAGCCCAGACAGACAGCTGGGAAGGGGAACGGGCAGCCACTTCACGTCTGCCCCAAATGGCGGGTAACGCGGTGGTAGGTCCGGCAAGTGCTCACCTTCCTGTTATGTACGGCGCTATGGAAGGAATGGACGAGCAAACACAAGAGGCGCTCACGTGACAGAAGACAGTGAACGAGCGCTGCCACTGAGCGTCGTAGTGTTCTGTGCAGGTGTCAATGTGGTTGTGGGCACCCGAAGCAGGTAGAAATAAAGCAGCAGATTTCCATACATCAAATGGGCATCTGCCAACTCCGCATTTGTAAACATTGCACTGACTGCAAAACCACGTTCGTGATGAACACTAACCTGTCAGATGCGGAGTACAGTTGGGCGCGCCATGCAATTGGTGAGCTGACCACCATCCGCACAACCGGGTCGTGGTAGGTGTCGGTCAGTGATGGAAGAGAGTCCGAACACAGTTAGAAGAGAGAAGAGGAAAAAACGTCTTGCGTAGGTGACAAGGGAACCGCACCTACTCGTCATCACCGATTTTGTCCAGCGCAAAGTCCCAAGCAAAAGTGCAGGTCACTCCTGTGTACAGGGTGTTGCAAAAAAGTACGGCCAAACTTTCAGGAAACATTCCTCACACACAAATAAAGAAAAGATGTTATATGGACATGTGTCCAGAAACGTTTAATTTCCATGTTAGAGCTCATTTTAGTTTCGTCAGTATGTACTGTACTTCCTCGATTCACCGCCAGTTGGCCCAATTGAATGAAGGTAATGTTGACTTCGGTGCTTGTGTTGACATGCGACTCATTGCTCTACAGTACTAGCATCAAGCACATCAGTACGTAGCATCAACAAGTTAGTGTTCATCACGAACGTGGTTTTGCAGTCAGTGCAATGTTTACAAATGCGGAGTTGGCAGATGCCCATTTGATGTATGGATTAGCACGGGGCAATAGCCGTGGCGCGGTACGTTTGTATCGAGACAGATTTCCATAAGGAACGTGTCCCGGCAGGAAGACGTTCGAAGCAATTGATCGGCGTCTTAGGGAGCACGGAACATTCCAGCCTATGACTCGCGACTGGGGAAGACCTAAAACGACGAGGACACCTGCAATGGACGAGGCAATTCTTCGTGCAGTTGACGATAACCCTAATGTCAGCGTCAGAGAAGTTGCTGCTGTACAAGGTAACGTTGACCACGTCACTGTATGGAGAGTGCTGCGGGAGAACCAGTTGTTTCCGTACCATGTACAGCGTGTGCAGGCACTATCAGCAGCTGATTGGCCTCCACGGGTACACTTCTGCGAATGGTTCATCCAACAATGTGTCAATCCTCATTTCAGTGCGCATGTTCTTTACGGATGACGCTTCATTCCAACGTGATCAAATTGTAAATTTTCACAATCAACATGTGTGGGCTGACGAGAATCCGCACGCAATTGTGCAATCACGTCATCAACACAGATTTTCTGTGAACGTTTGGGCAGGCATTGTTGGTGATGTCTTGATTGGGCCCCATGTTCTTCCACCTACGCTCAATGGAGCACGTTATCATGATTTCATACGGGATACTCTACCTGTGCTGCTAGAACATGTGGCTTTACAAGTACGACGAAACATGTGGTTCATGCACGATGGAGCTCCTGCACACTTCAGTCGAAGTATTCGTACGCTTCTCAACAACAGATTCGGTGACCGATGGATTGGTAGAGGCGGACCAATTCCATGGCATCCACGCTCTCCTGACCTCAACCCTCTTGACTTTCATTTATGGGACATTTGAAAGCTCTTTTCTACGCAACCCCCGTACCAAATGTAGAGACTCTTCCTGCTCGTATTGTGGACGGCTGTGAAACAATACGCCATTCTCCAGGGCTGCATCAGCGCATCAGGGATTCCATGCGACGGAGGGTGGATGCATGTATCCTCGCTAACGGAGGACATTTTGACATTTCCTGTAACAGTGTTTGAAGTCACGCTGGTACGCTCTGTTGCTGTGTGTTTCTATTCCATGATTAATGTGATTTGAAGAGAAGTAATGAAATGAACTCTAACATGGAAAGTAAGCGTTTCCTGACACATGTCAACATAACATATTTTCTTTCTTTGTGTGTGAGGAATGTTTCCTGAAAGTTTGGCAGTACCTTTTTGTAACACCCTGTATAAGAAGGTAAAAGAAAGGGGGCCGCAAAATTACAAACCAATACCCATAACATCGGTTTGCTGCACAATCCTTGAACGTATTCTCAATTCGAGTACAACAAATTTTCTTCAGACCGAGAAGCTTATGTTGGCGAATCGGCACGGTTTTAAAAAGCACCACTCCTGCGAAATTCATCTTGCCCGTCTCTCAAGTTATACATTGCGAACCATGGGTGAAGGGCAACAGGAGAATCCATATTTCTAACTTTCCGGAAAGCATTTGACACGGTGTCCCACTGCACAATGCGGCATTAGTAGTGTCTCGCTTGACAGTCACGTCGTTTAAATGTCTGGGCGTAACGTTGCAAAGCGACAGAGAATGAGACGAGCTTGTGAGCATTGTGGCTGGGAAGACGAATAGTCGACTCTGGTTTATTGGGAGAATTTTGGGAAAGTGTGGTTCATCTGTAAAGGAGGTCGCATATAGAACGCTATTCCGACATATTCTTGACATCTAACCGTACACCACAGAATCATCAGCGAACAACCGCAGATTATTGCCCTCTCCGTAGGCCAGTGTTTGGGATTAAAGGAAGACATCGAAGTAGCTCAAAGTCGGGCTGCTATGTTTGTTAGCAGTAGGTTCGAATAACACGCATGTTTCACGGAGACACGTCGGGAACTAAATGGAAACCCTGGAGGGAAGTCGACGTTCTTTTCGAGGAACGCTATTGAGAAAATGTAGAGAACCGGCATTTGAAACTATTCCAGAACGATTCTACTGCTGCCAGCATTCATTTCGGCCAAGATAAGATACGAGAAATTAGGGCTGATGCGAAAGCATATAGATAGTCGTTTCTGCCTCGCTCTGTTTGCTAGTGGCCGGCCGCGGTGGTCTCGCGGTTCTAGGCGCGCAGTCCGGAACCGTGCGACTGCTCCGGTCGCAGGTTCGAATCCTGCCTCGGGCATGGATGTGTGTGATGTCCTTAGGTTAGTTAGGTTTACGTAGTTCTAAGTTCTAGGGGACTGATGACCACAGCTGTTAAGTCCCATAGTGCTCAGAGCCATTTGTTTGCTAGTGGAATAGGAAAGAAAATGATTAGCAGCAGGACAAGGTACCCTCTGCCATACACCGTACAGTGGCTTGCGGTATGTATGTAGGTGAAGAAATTTATGGTACAGTGCACTCGCGATGGATTGAAACTCAAGGGACAAGGAAGAAAGTTCACATTTCCGTGAGTTAAAAGTAACAGGTCTTCAGATAATCGAGAGAGACGAACGAAAAAATTCTAATAAACGAGTGTTTTATTGGAATTACATTGCAGTACATGCGTATCATCTATATGTTAATAACATGCAAAATATCATGTACATATGTGATACATATGGAAATATATACTTTGTATGACAGATATACCAGTGAAAATTTTACAAGTCGTTTTGAAAAATGGTCCGTAATTTTCTTATGAGAGAACGACTTCCATCTGGCATTATCCAGCGAATTTTGGATGGGTCTGACAGCTCAGAAGAATTCATCATTCATTTGCGTTCTAAGGGCGTTGGACAGTAGGGTAAGGACAAATGATGTTGCCTCGATCAATATGAAAGAAAAGGCTGTTGTTTTTCGTTATGTTGCTCCTCTCTTATCCTGTCAGGCCAACAGTTCAATATCGGTTAGAACACCGAGGGTACCGATGTCATCTTCAACACCAAAAAAATACTCGAATCTTAACTCAATACAATTGGGTGCGATTTGGCAACCTGAGACCGGCGGGACTGAAGCCGTTAGTTATCACGAAACTGATGCTTGTTCCACATTTCTTCTTTGCATTATAAACCGTACTTTATGAAGCAGTTATGAACAGTGTTAGGGCTGATATTTTTCCAGGCCTTATCAATCATGGCTAAAGCTGTCAAAACAGTTATGTTCGCCTTGTCACCTTTTTTAATCCTATTCAGCACAAGTGAAACTTTTATCTGCGGTAGAGAGTTAAGATATTGTATTATGCCCTGGTTGAATTGTTTTCATCTGAATGTCGTGGTGAGTGACAAAAAAAAAATCAATTTTACATGATCTAATGATGGTGAGTTTCTAGGCTCGATGCAGTTGTTCAAAAACAGTAAAATTTTCCATTTCTCCTGTTTCATATCACTATTGACCGAAATCAGTCAACTGATTAAACAGTTCGTGGTTATCTGTGATTTTTAGTTTGAGTGATAAGTTATGGGAAGCGATTATATAAAGTCAGGTTTCGTCTGTGCTCAATATGACGCGTAGGTCGCAGCCATTCAAAACTTATATTGATTCATCAATCCATCCAACACATAGGAAATTGCCCACGCTGGTACTCTCTCGGCAGTTCATTTTCTTCTGTATTGACTTGACTTTTCTTTTTTAAACTTGAGAGCCACACGCCGTTTCCCGTAAATCCTCCAATCCTGAGAGGCTGAGCAACGGACTCGGCTTTTTCCTTCATCACGAAACAACCCACGGGAAAATTCAGTCCTCGATAACGATTCATCCATTTTCGGCAGCACCTATTTCTTCCTGTGCCTAAGACACGATCTTTACGTTTTAAAATCGTCGAAAATGTGCACCGTAAAATACCAAACTATTTTGCAATACCCTTTTCCTAGAATCCAATCTCCATAGGTGCAATAACAGGTTTCTTTTCGTTAATTGAAAGACACATGTTGCTTCTAGCGCTCATGGCATCTCACAGTTTCAAGAAACAACGCAGCATGTAAGCAGACTGGGATATAGGTCGGAGAAACAGACGACAAAAGGTCTAAACCTGCACAGGCAATCCAGAAGCAGAGGGACTTCAATGGGAGTCACAGAACTAGCAGACTTCAGATTATAGAGAGAGCGAAAACCATGACTTCAAATTTTGAAGTGTTGGCGATACGTGTTTATTACTACAACTTTAAATCACCGATGTCAATAAAGCACAATGAAACTCATCCACGGCCCTTGAAAAAATACTCAGTTGTTTGTAAAACATCAAACTATTAGGAGTTTCAAATTAACGAGCGTCAAATTATCGACAGAGCAATGCATATGCAGCGCTTTTCCGGAAACGAAGTGACAGAAGAGGTAGCGCCAGATGACCAAGCGTTTAGAAAAAGGAACATTTGTGGCCTCTTAGGTTAGCGCGATTTCCACACAACGGTTAGCTCAACAGGAAGATTACGACACGGTAATCCCAGGGTCGGGGTCTGATGCGGTAATTTACTTTTTTACTTCTTTTTACTTTAAGCTCTTACATTACTTACAATGAAAATAGACCAAAATGACACTCAGTATACTGTATTTATTGATGTTTCCGTAAGAGACATGACAAGGAAAGAAAAATAAAAATTTTTGATTACAAATAAAGTCCCAAGAAAAGACTGTAAGAACTTCGTATATGAAATTAGATACTTTAAATTATTTTTACAGTTGATGATTTACTCGTAGTGGTGGGATATTCATTGTCAAAACGTGGGAAGCAGCAAATTCCTCGGTATTTGTCACTCGTTAGAACGTCGTATTTTTATCATTACATGGTTGTGTTAAAATTTCTGTAGGAAAACAAACCTGGTTTTCGTAAGGTTCTCTCTCGTCGCAGGTTTTGCCAGTAAACAAGGGACAATCCAGACTTTCGCGAAATATTGGCGAGGATAGCTGGTGATATCCAACGGAATGTATTTTGTTGCGGTCTTCGTCAAGGTCAAAATAAAACAAACGCAATATAAAGATCTGGATCCTTTATACTGCAATCCCTTCTTAAAATGGTGTTTACAGAGTCCTCGTGGACGCTGTAAGTGCAGACCTTTCTTGAAAATTTATTTGCGATCTCAGCTTTTGTTTTATCTTTCCTTCTCATGCCCTCTACAAAAATATTAGAAAATACAACGTACTGAGCGCTGTCTCGTTTTATTTCCATTGTAAGTAACGTAAAAATTGAAAATAGAGAGAGATTACACATTGGGACTCAAACCCACGACCTTCTGCACTCTTTCCACTACGCCAACCACTGCCTGGAAACTATGCTAACATAAGTGGGTCGTGTCTTGCCCGACCTGCGCCCAGAAATGACATTTCTTCGTAAACGCTTGGCCTTCTGGAGCGCCCTCTTCCGTCACTTTCATTTCCGTCCTAGAGCTGCGTATACCAGGAATGTGGACGAAATCGGAGACGTAGAGTAAGCGAGGTACCCTTGTGAATGCTGGGGCCAGAGAATCGTCGTGTACTGTGTCCTGGAGGCGCCTCCCACACACAGCCGCTACTGACAGCCGAAACGGCGCGTGTAGACTACGTCCGTCAGCGTTCTTTACCAGGAGAAAACGCTTCTATGATGAGGTAGTGGCTCGGTATGGTATGTGTGCTACGAGAACTAGTACGGAAGTAGTGACAGTGAGAATTTGAGAGTGAAACAAGTTTGAATTAGCAATGAAACAGTCCCGGTACCCCCTAGGCCAGTGGTTCCCAACATGGGGGTCATTACCACTGAGGGGTAAAAGGAAGTTTCCTGAGGAACAAAAACAAAACGCTTCAGTTGCATTTCCCCTCATGATACGAAGTTATATGGGACCTGAAGATGGCACAGTGAAATGATGCAACCGATCACCTTTAATGTAAACTAAAATAATGTCTTAAGTTACATCGCTGTTGAAGAGTTTCATTGACATTGACAATGACGATACATAACTGTCTTTAAAGTTTATTACCAACAGTGACCAACCCAACACAAATCAAAATAAGTTTTGCATCACCTCGGTTCCTAGAGTTCCGGAAGTTGTACAAACATTTGGAATAGAGATCAACATAAACATTTCCGCTCTATTTATTGCTTATGAAACCATTGCATGTTGTACCACCATACAGCGAGACCTTCAGACGTGTTGGTCCAGATTGCTATACATGTCGTTTTCTCTAATACCCAGCAGCATGTCATTTTGCATTGATGCGTGCCTGTATTCGTCGTGGCATACTATCCACAAGTACATCAAGGCTCTGTTGGTCCAGATTGTCCCACTCCTCAACGGCGATTCGGCGTAGATCCCTCAGAGTGGCTGGTGGGTCACGTCGTCCATAAACAGCCCTTTCCAATCTGTCCCAGGCATGTTCAATAGGGTTAATGTCTGGAGAACATGCTGGCCACTCTAGTCAAGCGATGTCGTTATCCCGAAGCAAATCATTCACAAGATGTGCACGATGGGGGAACTTCAACCTTGCTGCACTCACTGGACAGTGTGTCTAAGGCGTTCCACCTGACCGGGCTGCCTCCAAACACGTCTCCGACGATTGTCTGGTTGAAGGCATATGCGACACTCGTCGGTGAAGAAAACGTGAAGCCAATCCTGAGCGGTCCATTCGGCATGTTTCTGGGACCATCTATAGTGCGCTGCATGGTGTCGTGGTTGCTAAGATGGGCCTCGCCATGGACGTCGGGAGTGAAGTTGCGCATCATGCAGCCTATTGCACACAGTTTGGATCGTTACAAAAAAAAAAAAAAAATGGCTCTGAGCACTATGGGGCTCAACATCTTAGGTCATAAGTCCCCTAGAACTCAGAACTACTTAAACCTAACTAACCTAAGGACATCACACACACCCATGCCCGAGGCAGGATTCGAACCTGCGACCGTAGCAGTCCCGCGGTTCCGGACTGCAGCGCCAGAACCGCTAGACCACCGCAGCCCGCGGATCGTTACAAGACGTCATCTGGCTGCACGAAAAGCATTATTCAACATGGTGGCGTTACTGTCAGGTTTATTCCGAGCCATAATCCGTAGGTAGCGCTCATCGACTGCAGTAGTAGCCTGTGGGCGCCCTTAGTGAGGCATGTCATCGACAGTTCCTGTCTCTCTGTATCTCCTCCATGTCGGAACAACATCGCTTTGGTTCACTCCGAGACGCCTGCACACTTCCCTTTTTGAGGACACTTCCTGGTACAAAGTTACAATGCGGACGCCATCGAACCGCGTGCAATGACTGGAACTGCTCGGCTGTCGGATCCGCCCCGTCTAATAGCCGATTGTTTACATCTTTGAGCCGATTTAGTAACATATCTGAACAATCATGGGGACTGTGTCTATGATACAGTATCCACAGTCAACGTCTGTCTTCAGGAGTTCTGTTACCCGGACGATGCAAAACTTTTTTTTGATGTGTGTATTTCGTAAGATTGTAATACTGATTACATAAGTTATCAATGATTACACCTTTTTGGAAAATTTGCGTTAACATGTGACACAGTGTGGTGGACGTAACAGCTTGTGAAAGAAATTTATGAACATTCTGCTCACATTTTCCACCCTCAACACACATACTTTGTACTGTGCATCTATGACATTAAAATGGAGTTACACATACTGAGGTGACGAAAGTCGTGGGATGCTGATATGCAGATACACAAATGGCGGCAGTGTCGCGTACACGAGTTATAAAAGGGCAGTGCCTTGGCGGAGTTGTCATTCGTACAAAGGTGATACACGTGGAAAGGTTTCCGGCTTGACTATGGCTGCACCACCGGAATTTAACAGACCTTGAACGCGGTATGGTAGTTGGAGCTAGACGCATGGGTCATTCCATTACAGAAATCGTTAGGGAATTTAATATTTCGAGGTTCACAGTGTCCAGTGCACGCCAAGAATACCAAATTTCATCTACATCTACATACATACTCCGCAATCCACCATACGGTGCGTGGCGGAGGGTACCTCGTACCACAACTAGCATCTTCTCTCCCTGTTCCACTCCCAAACAGAACCAGGGAAAAATGACTGCCTATATGCCTCTGTACGAGCCCCAATCTCTCTTTTTTTGTGGTCTTTCCGCCAAATTAAGTTGGCGGCAGTAAAACAGTACTGCAGTCAGCCTCAACTGCTGGTTCTCTAAATTTCCTCAGTAGCGATTCACGAAAAGAACGCCTCCTTTTCCCTAGAGACTCCCACCCGAGTTCCTGAAGCATTTCCGTAACACTCGCGTGATCAAAAGCACCAGTAACAAATCTAGCAGCCCACCTCTGAATTGCTTCTATGTCCTCCCTCAATCCGACCTGATAGAGATCCCAAGTGCTCGAGCAGTACTCAAGAATAGGTCGTATTAGTGTTTTATAAGCGGTCTCCTTTACAGATGAACCACATCTTTCCAAAATTCTACCACTGAACCGAAGACGACTATCCGCCTTCCCCAGAACTGCCATTGCATGCTTGTCCCACCTCATATCACTCTGCAATGTTACGAACAAATATTTAATCGACGTGACTGTGTCAAGCGCTACACTACTAATGGAGTATTCAAACATTGCGGGATTCTTTCTCCTATTCATCCGCATTAATTTACATTTTTCTACACTCCTGGAAATGGAAAAAAGAACACATTGACACCGGTGTGTCAGACCCACCATACTTGCTCCGGACACTGCGAGAGGGCTGTACAAGCAATGATTACACGCACGGCACAGCGGACACACCAGGAACCGCGGTGTTGGCCGTCGAATGGCGCTAGCTGCGCAGCATTTGTGCACCGCCGCCGTCAGTGTCAGCCAGTTTGCCGTGGCATACGGAGCTCCATCGCAGTCTTTAACACTGGTAGCATGCCGCGACAGCGTGGACGTGAACCGTATGTGCAGTTGACGGACTTTGAGCGAGGGCGTATAGTGGGCATGCGGGAGGCCGGGTGGACGTACCGCCGAATTGCTCAACACGTGGGGCGTGAGGTCTCCACAGTACATCGATGTTGTCGCCAGTGGTCGGCGGAAGGTGCACGTGCCCGTCGACCAGGGACCGGACCGCAGCGGCGCACGGATGCACGCCAAGACCGTAGGATCCTACGCAGTGCCGTAGGGGACCGCACCGCCACTTCCCAGCAAATTAGGGACACTGTTGCTCCTGGGGTATCGGCGAGGACCATTCGCAACCGTCTCCATGAAGCTGGGCTACGGTCCCGCACACCGTTAGGCCGTCTTCCGCTCACGCCCCAACATCGTGCTGCCCGCCTCCAGTGGTGTCGCGACAGGCGTGAATGGAGGGACGAATGGAGACGTGTCGTCTTCAGCGATGAGAGTCGCTTCTGCCTTGGTGCCAATGATGGTCGTATGCGTGTTTGGCGCCGTGCAGGTGAGCGCCGCAATCAGGACTGCATACGACCGAGGCACACAGGGCCAACACCCGGCATCATGGAGTGGGGAGCGATCTCCTACACTGGCCGTACACCACTGGTGATCGTCGAGGGGACACTGAATAGTGCACGGTACATCCAAACCGTCATCGAACCCATCGTTCTACCATTCCTAGACCGGCAAGGGAACTTGCTGTTCCAACAGGACAATGCACGTCCGCATGTATCCCGTGCCACCCAACGTGCTCTAGAAGGTGTAAGTCAACTACCCTGGCCAGCAAGATCTCCGGATCTGTCCCCCATTGAGCATGTTTGGGACTGGATGAAGCGTCGTCTCACGCGGTCTGCGCGTCCAGCACGAACGCTGGTCCAACTGAGGCGCCAGGTGGAAATGGCATGGCAAGCCGTTCCACAGGACTACATCCAGCATCTCTACGATCGTCTCCATGGGAGAATAGCAGCCTACATTGCTGCGAAAGGTGGATATACACTGTACTAGTGCCGACATTGTGCATGCTCTGTTGCCTGTGTCTATGTGCCTGTGGTTCTGTCAGTGTGATCATGTGATGTATCTGACCCCAGGAATGTGTCAATAAAGTTTCCCCTTCCTGGGACAATGAATTCACGGTGTTCTTATTTCAATTTCCAGGAGTGTATATTTAGAGTTAGCTGTCATTCTTTACACCAATCACAAATCCTGTCCAAGTCACCTTGTATCCTCCTACAGTCACTCAACGACGACACCTTCCCGTACACCACAGCATCATCAGCAAACAGCCGCTCGTTACTATCTACCCTATCCAAAAGATGATTTTTGTAGATAGAAAAGAACAGCGGACCTACCACACTTCCCTGGGGCACTCCAGATGATACCCTCACCTCCGATGAACACTCACTCACCATCGAGGATACTTCAGACATTAGTTCTCACCGCGGACAACGTAGTGCACTCATTTGACGATCGAGAGCAGCGGCGTATGCTCATAGTTAGAAGTGGCAACAGACAAGCAACACTGCGTGAAATAACCGCAGAAATCAATGTGGGACGGCCGACGTACGACGAACGAATCCATTAGGATAGCACAGCAAAATCTGGCGTTAATGAGCTATTGCAGGAGGTGACCGACGTGAGTGCCTTTGCTAACAGTACGACGTCGCTTGCAAACCCTCTCCTGAGCTCGTGACTATATCGATTGGTCACTAGACGACTGGAAAACCGTGCCCTGGTCAGCTGTGCCACGATTTCAGTTGGTAAGAGCTGATGGTAGGGTTCGATTGTGGTGCAGACCTCACGAAGTTGTCAACAGGACACAGTGCGAGCTGGTGGTGACTCCGTAATGGTGCGGTCTGTGTTTACATGGAATGGATTGGGTCCTCCGATGCATATGAACCGATAATTGACTGGAAATGGTTCAAACGGCTCTGAGCACAATGGGACTTAACATCTGAGGTCATCAGTGCCCTAGAACTTAGAACTACTTAAACCTAACTAACCTAAGGACATCACACACATACAAGCCCGAGGCAGGATTCGAACCTGCGACCGTAGCGGTCGCACGGTTCCATTCTGTAGCGCGTAGAACTGCTCGGCCACTCCGGCCGGCTAGAAGTGGTTACTGGAGACCATTTGCATTCATAGACATTATGTTCGCAAATAACAATGGAACTTTTATGGATGACAATGCCCCACGCCACATGGAACACAATTTTTCGCGATTGGTTTGAAGAACATTCCAGACAATTCGCGCGAATGATGTGGGCATCCATATTGAGCAATGTGAATCCCATCAAATATATATGGGACGGAATCGAGAGGTCAGTCCGTGCACAAAATCTTGCATCGGTAACATTTCGGCAATTATCGAAGGCTGCAGAAGCTGCATGGCTCATATTTCATCTTCCAACGACTTGTTGAGTCAATGCCCCCTCGAGCTGCTGCACTACGCCGGCAAAAGGAAGTCCGACATGATATTAGGAAGCACTCCATGAGTTTCGTCCCATCAGTGTATGTCAATATATTCTTATTTAAGTATGTCATTAAACTGCGTTTTCCTTGTGGGGAATCCCGCAATAGACCAGAAATTGCTTCTTTATTCACTTCACAACAAAAAACGACCTAACTGGCAATACAACACAGTAGGGCGTAGGCTGTCATATTCTTACTCTTATTATTATTATTATTATTATTATTATTATTAGCGTCAATGATCAGACTGAAAAGTGTTGGCAGCATCACGCCTTCGAAGTATTGCAATCTCGGAGGTAATGAGTCCAGCAATTAAGTGATTGCCGGCCGGAGTGGGCGAGCGGTTCTAGGCACTACAGTCTGCACGCGCGCGACCCCTACGGTCGTACGTTCGAATCCTGCCTCGGGCATGGATGTGTGTGATGTCCTTAGGTTAGTTAGGTTTAAGTAGTTCTAAGTTCTAGGGGACTGATGACCTCTGAAGTTAAGTCCTATAGTGCTCAGAGCCATTTGAACCAATTTAGTGATTTGCAAGCAAAAACTATAGTGCATAAATTCTGACTTGATTGATTTTAATTGAGGGCGCCAGGGCGTGAGAGAGGCAAGTACCGCTAGGGGGAGTCATGCTGCAGAGGGGGCGTGCTTTGTGGCAGATGTCTACACTCAGTGTGGACAGCTTCATTTTGTGAGAAGGATTTTTTAGGTAGCACTCAGGCTGCACAGACAATTGCATCATCATTCCACGAAGAAAGGTTATTACAGTGAAGCAGTACCAATTGCCTGATCGACGCATTAATTCATGGTTTCATAAAACAGCTATAAAAATAATATATCGTCAACCTTTCGTCGTTTTAGAAATGGAGCCGTTCAAAGAAGCTTGTTTTTCATAATAAATATAGTTCGGCGCTTATGTTTATGGTGTTGGTGTTAGGTTAAGAATTTCGTCAGTCACACTTGCAAAATTCATAACCTAACATTAAACCTTTTCGTGAGAGGAACTTACATTTCATCGCATTCGAGAGCAAAACTACATCATGTATTCAGACAGTTTTCACACGAAAATTTGTGGCTGAAGACATTTTATAATTCTTATTTCCAATATATTCACCAGATCGTTAGTGACCTGTATACGGCCGACGCTGCCTCACGTAGTCTTAGCAGATCAGGCGTCTACAGGGGACAGCGAACAACATCCACACTGCACTGCGTCCATAGCCCTAGCAATGACACGCCGCATTCCGGAAGCGCCGGCGACACAAAATTCTAGCCAGGGCTTTTATTGGGTGGACCACGTATGCCTGACGTCCGTTCTTCAGCACATGCAGTACCCACAGCAGTTCAGAGACGCCGTGATGCGCCTCCAGGCTCTCTTCAACAGGCGTCTGACGCAGTCCCTGCCGATTACCAGATCAGTGCGCCAAGGCTGTCCACTGTCAACCTTTCTCTGGGCCCTGACACAGCAAGATCTGCTCTGCGGCCTCCTGACTAACGTCACGTGACGTCACATTTCGATGAACAGCTTATGTAGACGACCAGGGGTGCTCCACGGTGGTGACGATGTAACCAACGAACTAGAATCGACTGACACATACGGTGTGGCTTGCGGCATCTGTCTCATTCTTGCAAACTCGATCCTCATGGACATAGGAGTCAGGATAGTACCAACGTGTGTCGATTCCCTATGACTCAGTGGTACCATCAAATGCCTCGGAATAGGGGCTCAAGATGACATACGGTGCACTTCGGCACTTAACTACCGCTGCTTGTTGCAACAAATTCGGATCAAGATCGCTAACCATTGTCTACGGACGCTCGATATTTTTCAAAATATCGTCAATATTTATTTAGCGTCAAGCGTTCCACACATAGGGCATGTACTTCCAGTACCGTCACTGATGAGTCGATACACCTGTATATTGGCGGCATTTGGAACCTACGTCAGTACCGGCATGTTCTTCAAAATTATTTATAAATTGCTGGTCCTTTCCCCAGACATAGGAAGCCTCGGCCTAGTGCCCGTCCACGACGGAGCGCTGGCCATGTTTGCCACCTCACACATCAAACTGTGGCGCCACCGCCCGGACAATTTGACGGGTTTTCTGGCTCCGCACGCCCTTACGGCCGCGCTGACAGTGCAAGACATATCCCCGCATTTCTACTACTTCAGTCATCTTTATCTTGAAAACAGTTATGTCCGCATCGCACTACCAACGACGAAAAAGGCGACGGCGCGGTAGATACAGAGTGGGGCAAATAAAATAGGCCCAGAGACCAGAGTTCACAGTACAAAGAAACACAAGAGGGGAAAGGAAACACAGTATTAACCCGGCTATAGTAGGTGTTGAAAGCAATCATCATACATCTTTTGGGATGTTTGGCCCCTCATCAGCAAGTTGCTGAAGTCGGATCCGAGCTGGGCTGCTGGAATTGCTGAAGTCTCATCCGAAACGTTATGCTGCAGTTCTTGAAGACTATGAGATTTGTTGCGATGCACCTTAGACTTGAGGCATACCCACACCAAGTAATCTCACACTGGCAGAGCAGGTGACCTGGGTGGCCAGGTAACACCTCTGTCAGGCGTGAGGTTTATGTGAATGCGATCGAAGATTCTTCCGGCTGTGTGGGCCGTTGCCCCATCCTGTTGGAAGTAACCGTAGGTCTTTTCCTCCTCCTCCTTTAATGCAACCACGAATGTTTTCGTCCGGGCCACTTTTATCTGCCCCACCATATATATATGTATATAATGTCGCGTCCTGCAAGGAGGCGTCCAACAAACGTCGTGGAGGCAAAGAATCTTCGTGTTAGTTCGAAGGCGGTGTGACGGACGCGGTTACCCTGGATACAGACGTCCGATCCGAATGGTATATAACAGTCAATGTTAAACAGGTCAGCCGATCGCACTTCCGCAAGATACATATGGCGGACTTGCCCCTATGCGTGGAATGCGGAATACCAGACACGGTGGCCGAGCGGTTCTAGGCGCTCGTCTGGAGCCGCGCGGCCGCCACGGTCTCAGGTTCGAATCCTGCCTCGGGCATGGATGTGTTCAAATAGTTAAAATGGCTCTGAGCACTATGGGACTTAACATCTGATGTCATCAGTCCCCTAGAACTTAGAACTACTTAAACCTAACTAACCTAAGGACATCACACACATCCATGCCCGAGGCGGGATTTGAACCTGCGACCGTAGCGGTCGCGCGGTTCCAGACTGAAGTGCCTAGAACCGCTCGGCCACACCGGTCGGCCATGGATGTGTGTGATGTCCTTAGGTTAGTTAGGTTTAAGTAGTTCTAAGTTCTAGGGGGCTGATGACCTCAGTAGTTAAGTCCCATAGTGCTCAGAGCCATTTGAACCATTTGAACCAGAGATGGACAAGCACCGTTTCAGATGTGGCGTAGCAGAAGACGTATGGGGCTTGGTGCGACATCTTTTGGCATACTTTCTGCGAGTGACCCGGATCATATCGCACTTCGGCTTCTGCATTCCCGGATGAACTACATTTCCCTCTCACCAAAAACCAACGAAGTAACGTGGATTTGTGGGCACGCCGTGAACTGTGTATTTCACGATGGACCTAAATATGTATTGGACTACTTACAGCCCGCATCTCGTGGTCGTGCGGTAGCGTTCTCGCTTCCCACGCCCTGGTTCCCGGGTTCGATTCCCGGCGGGGTCAGGGATTTTCTCTGCCTCGTGATGGCTGGGTGTTGTGTGCTGTCCTTAGGTTAGTTAGGTTTAAGTTGTTCTAAGTTCTAGGGGACTGATGACCATCGATGTTAAGTCCCATAGTGCTCAGAGCCATTTGAACCATTTTTTGACTACTTACAAGAACGCCATTGTGTGGAATCAGATGTCCAGACAATATTTATTTAATAACTTGGGGAATGCCCTACGTGAACCTCCAAGCAGCGGGATCATCAGTAGGTAGGACGAGAGACCCATTGATGCAACTGACGAGAACACGATCGGCTAACGGTGGATTAACCTACGACATGCGCGAAGACATACCTGGATGACTAAACATAAGGCGAGTTGCGGCGCACCCCTGTGCGTCGTGGTGCGTAGTGCATTTTCGGTTTCCCCATATACAGGTTGGCCCACTTAAACGTTTCAGCGCAAATTTAAAAAAAAAATGGTTCAAATGGCTCTGTGCACTGTGGGACTTAACATCTGAGGTCATCAATCCCCTATAACTTAGAGCTGCTGAAACCTAACTAACCTAAGGACATCACACACATCCATGCCCGAGGCAGTATTCGAACCTGCTACCGTAGCGGTCGCGCGGTTCCAGACTGAAGCGCCTAGAACCGCTCGGCCACACCGGACGGCCGCAAATGTCTTTGTAACAACGTTAGATACAGAAAAATGACTTTCACAACTATGAACGTAAGGCAGAGAATCATACTATGAGACGCTATACAACGTAAGCAAACATAACTGTCGACGGAAACTTTTTCTTTAAATGGGATCCCCGTATTGTTCCTTACGCGCTCAATACTATGAAAAATTACGAAAAGAATAGCGTTGGTTGCATCGCAGTACGTCAATTAAAGCCCGAGAAATTGTAAAGTGAAGTTGACGCTTAAAATACAGCACATCGCGAGTTGCAAGTGTGAACCACAAGTTGCTCGTAATATTGATGTCATTGACGTGCTACGATGCCAAAACCGCTGTAGTTATTGCTGTTTTCACTGTTATTAACTGGACTGGACACAATACAGATGTCCAGTCTACAGTACATTTACCATTCTCCTCTCTGTCAGAGTTACGTTTACCCTGGCCGGTGATATTCCGTTTATCGTTACCGTTATGTCCATTCTAGTACTGCAGTGAAGATCAACAAATCACGAACGGACAAACTCTTTCCTTATTTTTCACTATGTGTGACTGGACACGCATAATGTTACGTGAGTGTACCGTTCTGTGAAGGAATGACGAATCTTCTTCAAATCGGTTTTCGCTCCTCTTTTCGGACGGGATCTGTTCCATGTCTGTTCCTACTGGCAGCCGATTTCATTTGTATTACTTGCATAATCTAAGTAAAAATTAGCCATGAGTACTTTCGTCCGTATCAGGAATTCTTCCGCAGATGTCAATATTTCGTCTATCGGTGTGAACTCTTTGGAGCAGTCTTAATATTTGAAATTGCAAGTACAAATCACAAACAAAATGAACATTTGAAGAAACTGTGCTGTAATGAGCGGATTATTAGTGAAATGACAGCTGTGGAAATGATAACTATTCAGTAATTTTGCATGAAATATCCTATTTATGATACTCTCTCCGATAAAATTAACAAAAAGAATTAAACATGCAGAATTTGAACCAGAACCACCTATGTGGTGGGTATCAACTACACTCACTTACTTGATATACGAGACGGTTACGGGTATAGGAGGTACGCATAAAGATATCAGCATCGATTTACTCGGGAAATAGAAGCTGTCGTATGAAAAGTCGCTAGCCAGGCAGTCAGGACAGACTTCCCTATAACATACTTGAGATGCATCGAAATCTGTGACTAGCGGTCCTGTTCAGCCGGCCTGTCAGCAACATCATCTTCATCGAATATACATCTACATGGATACTCTGCAAATCACATCTAAGTGACTGACAGAGGGTTCATCGAACCACCTTCACAATTCTCTATTGCTCCAATCTCGTATAGCGCGCGGAAAGAACGAACACCCATATGTTTCCATACGAGCTCTGGTTCAAATGGCTCTGAGCACTATGGGACTTAAAATCTGAGGTCATCAGTCCCCTAGACTTAGAACTACCTAAACCTAACTAACCTAAGCACATCACACACCTCCATGCCCGAGGCAGGATTCGACCTGCGACCGTAGCAGTCGCGGTTCCAAACTGAAGCGCCATGAACCGCTCGGCCACACCGGCCGGCCGTAAGAGCTCTGATTTCCTTTATTTTATCATGGTGATCGTTTCTCCCTATGTAGGTCGGCGTCAACAAAATATTTTCGCGTTCAGAGGAGAAAGTTGGTGATTGGAAATTCGTGAGAAGATTGTTCCGCAACGAAAAACGCCTTTGTTTTAATGATGTCCATCCCAAATCTAGTATCATACCAGTGACAATCTCTCCCCTATTTCGCGATAATACAAAACGTGCTGCTCTTCTTTGGACCTCTTCGGTGCACTGAGTGTAGGCAGTCTCCGTAGTAGATCTGTTACGTTTCGTGTATCCTGCCAATGAAATGCACAACATTTTCTGTGTGTTCCTTCCAATTTCAATTGCTCGTAATTGTAAATCGTAGGTACTTAGTTGAATTTACGGGCTTTAGATTTGATTGATTTATCGTGTAACAGAAGTGTAACGGATTCCTTTCAGCACTCATGTGGATGACCTCACACTTTTCGTTATTTAAGGTAAATTGCCAATTTTCGCACCATACAGATATCTTTTCTAAATCGTTTTGAAATTTGTTTTGATCTTCTGATGACTTCACAAGTCGATAAACGACAGCGTCATCTGCAAACAACCATAGACGGCTGCTCAGATAGTCTCCCTGATCGTTTATGTAGATAAGGAACAGCAAAGGGCCTGTAACACTATGTTGTGGAACGCCAGAAATCACTTCTGATATACTTGACGACTTTCTGTCAATTACTATGAACTGTGGCCTCTCTCACAGGAAATCACGAATCGACTCGCTCCCTGTTAATGTACAGTGATAAGTTTGGTTTATAGGATCGCTAAGCATTGCGCTGAAGGATTGCACTCCTGTGTATGAAATGGCACCGTATGCCTTAACAAAGACAGCAGGACGTGCATTGTCTTTTTGTAGTAATTGGTTTTATTTACGTGTAGTTGGCGTGTTCGTTACGAAAGGAGTTGTCAAATGGACCTTAAGGGTCCATGTGAAAACATTAACCAACAACATTAAAAAAAGAAACTTAGTGACCACGTAGTGCGTAATACTTATACAGAGGAGTATTCCTTCAAGATTAGTTGAGATTTCTTATGCAAGTGGACTGAAAAACCACGTTCGTGATGAACACTAACTTGTTGATGCTATGTACTGATGTGCTTGATGCTAGTACTGTAGAGCTATGAGTCGCATGTCAACACAAGCACCGAAGTCAACATTACCTTCCTTCAATTCGGCCAACTGGCGGTGAATCGAGGAAGTACAGTACATACTGACGAAACTAAAATGAGCTCGGGAAATTAAGCGTTCCCGGACACATGTCCACATAACACCTTTTCTTTAGTTGTGTGTGAGGAACGTTTCCTGAAAGTTTGGCCGTACCTTTTTGTAACACCCTGTATGTGGCGTCGAACAGGATCTAGTTGGAATGAATCCAAGTTCGTCACTCGTTGTTCTGTGTTCTTGTTTTCACCATCTGTCCGTAGCTTAGACGAACCAATCCCTTCCTTTTCTGCACGGAATTTTTACTTATTAACTTCCCAGAAGAACTTGTATCACTCATCTGAAATTAATGTACTCCCCTTTCCACCTTCGTCAGAAGCAGTACATCCGCAACATGTGCTCTTTCCTTTTTGTAAATATTCCCGCACAGCCCAAACTCACGTGTCTGAGCACGCGAAACGTTAAGTGGGCAGGTCACTGAACATTTCGTTTAGCAGCCAAACTTCTACAGCAAGTGTCAGCTTACTGGCCACAATCTTCGTCTGCAAGAGGCTAGTAAATGCTACTTTCGGTGGGCAGAACGAATTGACAGCGGCGAACGGAACAGAGGGCGCGACCAGCCACGAGGGCGCGACCAGCCACTGTGTCATTGTGACCCGTGTATCGTGAGTGGCGTCACGTGACAGCAGTTTGTAGGGGTGCGGGCTGTGTAACGCACTCCCTGCTGTTGTCGGATCAGCGCGTCGGGATCCGCTACTCAGCTGGTATCGCACCCCGCTGCAGTCCTCCCACCAAGGAAAAATCCCTGGCAGTACCGCGAATCGAACCCGGTCCACACTGATCATTCAGTCGTGGTAGCGAAGAGCTAGCTATTAGCAAACGAGAATGAGGTACAACCATTGTGGAAGTGAAACTAACACAGTGGTATAAACTACATTGCATGAAAATCGTGGCAGTACAAATCTCCAGGTTTACGGGTATAAGAAGTAAACACAAAAGGATAAGAAAGGTACAGCACAATATCTTGTAGTCGTGCAGCTCTACATCTACATCTACATACATACTCCGCAGTCCACCATACGGTGCGTGGCGGAGGGTACCTCGTACCACAACTAGCATCTTCTCTCCTTGTTCCACTCCCAAACAGAACGAGGGAAAAAATGGCTGTCTGTATGCCTCTGTACGAGCCCTAATCTATCTTATCTTTGTGGTCTTTCCGCCAAATTAAGTTGGCGGCAGTAAAACAGTACTGCAGTCAGCCTCAACTGCTGGTTCTCTAAATTTCCTCAGTAGCGATTCACGAAAAGAACGCCTCCTTTCTTCTATAGACTCACACCCGAGTTCCTGAAGCATTTCCGTAACCTACCAGTAACAAATCTAGAAGCCCGCCTCTGAATTGCCTCTATGTCCTCCCTCAATCCGACCTTATAGGGATCCCAAACGCTCGAGCAGTACTCAAGAATAGGTCGTATTCCCTCCTTGCAGAGGGAACTCTCAACCCCGCAGTATACGACTAAGGTGCGAAATTCCCCTCATATGTTCAAATAAGACGTCATGGAGTTCGTATTGTGGGAACAGAGGAAACCCAGAGCAGGGTGGCGTAAGGTGGATCGGGACCGACGGGTTAAGTCTCTACGCCACTTTGCTCCATTACAATACGGAGGCGAGTGGAGTGAAGAGTGAAGAAAACAGAAGCTGAAGCCAGGGGGAAGCGCTCCACAGCGCCGGCGCAATTACAAGAACAGGGAAGCTGGCACGGCGCTCCTTATCTGAGAGGCATGTGGGGCGCAGCCGACCCGGCCAGGGTAATGTTTACTTGGGGCCGCGAGGGGCGGGATATCTCGTTAAATATTAACGGTGGCTCCGGGACCGAGAGGCTCGGTGTATCAGGATCTTCGGAAGTGTCTTTTTCTGGTGCGTTACAGCCTCGTGATACGGCTGTTTGGTAAGGTCACCAATCGTGCCGTCGCATTTCGGCTTGTATCCGGCTATGACAGTGACACATACACATAGTATTCGACATTAGGCGGGTTTAAACAGGTGCCAGACCACACCACGCGGCTTCACCAGGGAATTGACAGATACGGCGCATGGTAAGACACAGGAGCTGCATACAAGCCAACCACTCTCTGCTAAGTGGAGTGTCACTGCAGTTGAGTCAACAGGTGGACACACGCAGTGATAGCTCGGGCGCACAGGTCCACGTGCACGCCTCGATGCCAGGAGGAGCGTCACACGGACGCTGTTGGTGGCCACAGCTGATGGCGAGGACACGGGGTGAGCAGTTGCGGTGTGTCATGGGACCGCCGAGGACACAAGTGGGAGGTTTCAGTGCAAGACAAGGAACCACAGACGCACTGTTAGGAGTTCTTCGGTGCCTTAGTTGTATGTGGTCAGTAAGTAGAAACTTACAACAGTATCCACACACCTCGATATGCCTCCGATTTTAACACGCTCTAAACATTCCCGTTTGTGTGAAATTGGCCCATGAATGAACAACAAGGTGATCTGACATCGTTTAGTGAAATGTGCTCTACTGAACCATTTTTCAAAGCACAACGGAATTTACAGGGCCTTGAAAAGGAAGTGAAACCGAAATAAATTGCAACGAAAATAGTATATTGTTGTAATGCAACATTTTGAAGAGTGTTGTTGCAATAATCCTCATAGGAGTAGTACAGATCTTCCTGCTCACTATATTTCCTAACATCTAACGATGAAAAACGATTCATTCGTAAGCAAAGTCTCGAAGTCATCGCCGCCGCCGCAGCACGTGTCTCGGACGTCCACTGTGAGGCACAGTTACCTTGTTTGGCTTAAGATTCCAAAAGAAATAAAAGTGGTTGTGGTTGCGAATGACAGTTCAACAAACCCTTCATATATGTTTCACGTCAACGTGATGGTTTCATGAACAAAGGCTTACACAAGCGCAAAGTGAGCGTTAGGGATCAGAGTATTGGAAAATGACTGTGTAAGAAAAAGAATTCACGGTAAAGTTGATTCTAAAATGTTGCACTGTTAAAAAAATTTATACAAAATGTAACGAAAATGTATACAAATGACGTCTAGCGTACCACGTAGCTGTAAAGAACCATGTTTTTATGAAAGATGAAAAATAACCCTGCATTCCTACTAATCCCCGTAATACTATTAAATGAGTGAAAGGACAGTGACGTTGACAACTTGTAAGCTACAGTAACCTAATATGAAGTAGAAATTAATCACCATGTCTTCCGACAAAGATCTGACTCCCACAAAGACCAGGCATTGCTCGCATGAAACACGACTGCGAAGTACGTGTGGTAAATAAACCTGAAAAACCACTAACATACAATTACGCGACTGCCGCGTGAGCAAACAAGCAACTCACTAATGTGCTGGACAATAAGCCCATCCCAATGACGGAAGACAAATGACCGCACTTCTGAAGTCGGAAGCTGGCAGTACAAGTCCAACGTTACAATCCAGAATCAAGGGAAAACGTGTTAGACAGCCCACAACCCCATACCGACCCCTAGTTACCAACCTAAACAGTACCATTGGCTAGCTGGACTCAGCACTTAGAGTACTGTCTAAGTTGTTGTTCTCAGTTAAGCATAAAGCTACTCTATCAAATGCTTCAAATGGTCATCAGTCCCCTAGAACATAGAACTACTTAAACCTAACTAACCTAAGGACATCACACACATCCATGCCCGAAGCAGGATTCAAAGCTGCGACCTTAGCCGTCGCGCGGTTCCAGAGTGAAGCGCCTACAACCACTCGGCCACTGCGGCCGGCCTAGCAGACGATTATACTTACTATAGGCTCTCTGAGTTATTCAAGTACCGGTATTTAGCAACTCCTTACAGTACACGACGTGGATGTCGGTTAGAGCTGACTGCTTTCAAGCTTGGTTTCAGCAGCCTGTTGATTGTGTGAAGTTCAACTGAAGTGTGTTGAATGTTATCAGTTTCTATTGATAAAGATTAACAAAAGCTATTCTACTTCGAAAATACAGGATCCAGCAGGGAGCTGTTACACTTTTCAAAACATTTTAACGCATTTACTTCGTAATAAATTTCAATTTTTATGTTTCTTAAAGATTACAAATACAGTGCCATATAGCCAAAGAAGAATGCATTGCCATTGAGGTGCAAAAAATGACATCATCCAAGAGGCGGCCGTTCTTGCAAGAGAGTGGAAAAGTACACCTTTGAAGCACAGTAAATGGAATTTCATGAATTTCTCGAGTGATGATTTCCCTTTAAGACTTCTGAAAGAGTTTCAAGAGTCCGCGGTGTTTCAGTTAAACTCGAGATTTCAGACAGCCCCGTAAGAAATAAGCGCGCGCGCGCGCGCGTGCGTGTGTGTGTGTGTGTGTGTGTGTGTGTGTGTGTTGTTTTAGCGTAAGTTAGTGTGTAAGTCTAGGGACCGATGACCTCAGCCGTTTGGTCCCTTAGGAATTTACACACATTTTAACATTTTTTTTTTAACTTGAGATGTGGGAAGTAGCCCCATCTTGTCTAAACCAAACTTTATCGAGGTCAGTCTAATACGTTCTCGATTCTGGCATAAGAAAGAGTCTCGCAACATCTTGTGGTAACACAGTGAGTTTACAGTCACAGTTCGTCCATTTCCTCGGAATAAGTAGAGTCCAGTGATGTGAAATCAGGCTAATCCACACCACAAAGCTACTTTCTCATTATATAAGGGCCTCTCGTGGGGTTGCAGAGGATGATTTTCCGACTAGCACCGGCAATTGCTTTTGTTCACAGAATCCAGTAATTGAAAATAAACCCCATCACTCACTATCACAGTAATGTCATTTTCGAAGGATTCCAGCAACCTTTCTGCAAATATATTCCGTCGTACCTAGATATGTGGTTCAGTTGTCGAACGACCATGTTTTTAAAAGGATGAAAGTTGGGTCACGGTGCAAGAGGCGTCCAACTGTCCTTTCTGAAATGCACAAAGCGCGAGCCTGCCGCACCAATGAACGCTGAGGGCTGGCCTCCAAACCCTGTGGAGCTGTCTCGGTGTCTTCTTCTGTTCTAACTGTGCGAACAAGTCCCCGAGCTGTTGCAAGTTTCACTGCTCCTCTCATTCAGGAGTTGTCGAATCACTTTATTACGGAAATTTCCTGGCGGGTTAAAACCGTGTGCCGGACCGAGGCTCGAACTCCGGACCTTTGCCTTTCGCGGGCAAGTGCTCTACCATCTGAGCTACCCAAGCACGACTCTCGACCCGTCCCCACAGCCCTAATTCCGCCAGCGACTCATCCCCTACCTTCCAGACTTCACAGAAGCTCTCCTGCGGAACTTTGTAGAGCTAGAATTCCTGGAAGAAAGGATATTGCAGAGATACAAAATACAAAATATTAGCCACAGCCTGTGGGATGTTTCCAGAACGCAATTTTCACTCTGCAGCTTAGAGTGCGCTGATATGAAACTTCCTGGCAGATTAAAATTTTATTACTGTTGAACGAGATGGGAAAGCATTGTGACTTCCAACATAGAACTGATAGCGGAATCTTCGCTGCGTCTGCGCTACCGAATGACTGATTACAACAATTGTCTCGTAAAGAAAGTGACAACTGATAACGGATATATATCGAGCATTGCGCATGCGCTGGTTACCCCACCACATAAACTGTGGCGCACTCTAAAACGTAACACCCCACATACCGGAACATGATAGTAAAGGGCGCTATAGGGGAACAGGGAGAGTGAAGGGGAAGCAGTGACGTTTATAAACAAAGCACCTTCCGCCACACATAGCAAGGTGGCTGGAGTAATATGAGCCGTCACCGTAGCTCCAGTTTCCAGCAGGTTCCATAGAATGTAGGGTTCACTAACCAATTTGTATGTGAACATTTCCCTAAAACACATTGCTTTCGTCAGTTCTATGTCGTACCTTTTTGAAACTCATGACATTAATATGGTCTCCTCTCAGTTCTGTGAGTGGATTTGTGATTTACGTTGAGAAAATTTGCAGTCAGTACTAGCTGACGGGAATTCATATGCAGAACCGATGTGATGGTTCCCCAAGGAAGTGTTATAGGCCCTCTATTGCTCTTAGAGCGTATCAACGATTTACGAGACTGTCTGAGTAGCCCTCTTCTATTGTTTGCAGATGATTCCGTCGTTTACCGTCTAATAAAGAACCAGAAATCAAAACGAATTGCAACATGATTTAGAAAAAGTATCTGCTTGTTGCGTAAAGTGACAATTGATCATATAAAATAATAAATGTTAGGTTCTCCAAAGCAATACTAGAAAAATTTCATAATACACTCCTGGAAATGGAAAAATGAACACATTGGCACCGGTGTGCCAGACCCACCATACTTGCTCCGGACACTGCGAGAGGGCTGTACAAGCAATGATCACACGCACGGCACAGCGGACACACCAGGAACCGCGGTGTTGGCCGTCGAATGGCGCTAGCTGCGCAGCATTTGTGCACCGCCGCCGTCAGTGTCAGCCAGTTTGCCGTGGCATACGGAGCTCCATCGCAGTCTTTAACACTGGTAGCATGCCGCGACAGCGTGGACGTGAACCGTATGTGCAGTTGACGGACTTTGAGCGAAGGCGTATAGTGGGCATGCGGGAGGCCGGGTGGACGTACCGCCGAATTGCTCAACACGTGGGGCGTGAGGTCTCCACAGTACATCGATGTTGTCGCCAGTGGTCGGCGGAAGGTGCACGTGCCCGTCGACCTGGGACCGGACCGCAGCGACGCACGGATGCACGCCAAGACCGTAGGATCCTACGCAGTGCCGTAGGGGACCGCACCGCCACTTCCCAGCAAATTAGGGACACTGTTGCTCCTGGGGTATCGGCGAGGACCATTCGCAACCGTCGCCATGAAGCTGGGCTACGGTCCCGCACACCGTTAGGCCGTCTTCCGCTCACGCCCCAACATCATGCAGCCCGCCTCCAGTGGTGTCGCGACAGGCGTGAATGGAGGGACGAATGGAGACGTGTCGTCTTCAGCGATGAGAGTCGCTTCTGCCTTGGTGCCAATGATGGTCGTATGCGTGTTTGGCGCCGTGCAGGTGAGCGCCACAATCAGGACTGCATACGACCGAGGCACACAGGGCCAACACTCGGCATCATAGTGTGGGGAGCGATCTCCTAAACTGGCCGTACACCACTGGTGATCGTCGAGGGGACACTGAATAGTGCACGGTACATCCAAACCGTCATCGAACCCATCGTCCTACCATTCCTAGACCGGCAAGGGAACTTGCTGTTCCAACAGGACAATGCACGTCCGCATGTATCCCGTGCCACCCAACGTGCTCTAGAAGGCGTAAGTCAACTACCCTGGCCAGCAAGATCTCCGGATCTGTCCCCCATTGAGCATGTTTGGGACTGGATGAAGCGCCGTCTCACGCGGTCTGCACGTCCAGCACGAACGCTGGTCCAACTGAGGCGCCAGGTGGAAATGGCATGGCAAGCCGTTCCACAGGACTACATCCAGCATCTCTACGATCGTCTCCATGGGAGAATAGCAGCCTGCATTGCTGCGGAAGGTGGATATACACTGTACTAGTGCCGACATTGTGCATGCTCTGTTGCCTGTGTCTATGTGCCTGTGGTTCTGTCAGTGTGATCATGTGATGTATCTGACCCCAGGAATGTGTCAATAAAGTTTCCCCTTCCTGGGACAATGAATTCACGGTGTTCTTATTTCAATTTCCAGGAGTGTAGTTCGAATACACCTTAAACAACAAAAATTTACAGGTAGCTGATTCAACTAAATGCTTACAGATTAGAGTTACAAGAGATTACATTGGACTCTTAAAATAGAAAATATTGATGGGAAGGCAATAGAAAGCTTTTACTTGGCTGAACGCTTAGAAGGTGTTCCATATCTACTAAAGAGATAGACTACACTACCCTTGTTCGCCATTTGCTGGAGTACACCTGCGCGAGTCGAGGTGCCAGTCAATACAACGAAGCTCTCTCTTGTCGCGAAATTTCCATCACCTACTTTCTTCCCCAAACGGCTAAAAGGTTTGGTTCAAATGGCTCTGAGCACTACGGGACTCAACTGCTGTGGTCATAAGTCCTCTAGAACTTAGAACTACTTAAACCTAACTAACCTAAGGACATCACACACATCCATGCCCGAGGCAGGATTCGAACCTGCGAGCGTAGCGGTCGTGCGGTTCCAGACTGTAGCGCCTTTAACCGCTAGGCCACTCCGGCCGGGTAAAAGGTTTGCTCGACTCGCACCCACCTACCATCGAAATGAAATACCAGAGCTCGCACGAAATGATTCAGGTGTTTGTTTTTCACACCTGCTATTCGAGAGCGGAAGGGTCTAGAATAACGTGAAACCTCTCGAAAAGACTGAAATGTGAGTTGCAGAATAATGATGTAAATGTAGAGTGCTCTGTACGGGTAAGGTTCAAAGGTGCAGAACTGTCGAGCATAACTAACATCTCCGCCCCCACGCCTCCTTTGCAACTTCGCCTTTTTTTTTTTTTTTTTTTTTTTTTTGGAGATGCTCTTGGTACCGAAGAGTGAACGTAGCGTCGCAGAGTCTGGAAGGACGAGTGTTCCGCGGCCAGCACCAAGCCGCGGCGACGTCCCCGTGTTAACCCGACCGCGCGCCAGGTCCCTCTCTGTCCATTGAGAGGCGGGCGCTGGCGACTCTGGGCGGGCGTGCCTTGCTGCAGCTGGCAGCCCTGGAATCCCGGCTGATTAGGTCCCTGCTCGGGCAGGCGCGTCCCGCTACTGTGCCGCTGTGCTGGCGCCAGCTGGTTTCTTCTGTCAGCCCCGCGGTCGTAACAGTCGGAAGCGCCGGATGAGATCACTGGCGCGTTTATTGGCGCCCGCTCTGCTCGACCTCGTCCGTTATCGCGCCTGTCAGCCGAGCCATTTGTACGCGCAGGATGCGAGGGAGAATAAGCAGCAGCCAGCCAGCCGGCCGGTGCGGTCTGCTTACTAGTATCTCGGCCGCTGAAATACAGATCCCGGCAGTTTTATGAGCACAGTCGTAAAGCCTCAACGAACGCCTTCTCCTGTGAAAATTTTATGGATTATCAAACAAAGTGGCGGCAGTGAATCGCCCTTATACAGAGCAGTTACGAGCCTTAAACACGATCTGAGCACCACTGTACATTTACATCCGTCAATACCTCAGGGCGAAATTTTCACTATATACCATACACTTCTTCTATATCTATGTTATTTTTTTAATACTGTGGCGTTGGGTTGGTGGAGGAGGCCAGACAGCGAGGTCTTCGGTCTCATCTGATTAGGGAAGGAAGTCTGCCGTGCCCTTTCAAAGGAATCATCGCGCCATTAACCTGGAGCGATTTAGGGAAATCACGGAAAACCTAAATCAGAATGGGCGGTCGCGGGATTGAACCGTCGTCCTCTTGATTAAGAGTCCAGTGTGATAACCACTGCGCCACCTCGCTCGGTTCTTAATACTGCGGGTAGACGTCTATGAACTCTACTAATTCGAATTATCCAGGGTGGGGTGTTTCACAAATCCTACTAGGACATCCTGTATGTTGTAGAGCACAGGTGTAGATAAGAAACCTATCTCCAGAAATGTACCGTTCGACCTAAAGTAAGTCTGAAGGTCAGATCAGTTTCAAACCTCCCGCTTTACGGCACGCAGACAAACAGAAGAGGAGGCCGTCGTCAGGCATCGCCGTACTTACAGGTATGACGTCGCAAACCATTTTCATCCGACTACTGCAACGGCTACGAGAACCAGGTGCCAGGAGAACCGACTGTTGCTCCACGAACGTGCCGCGCCCTCGACTTTGAAGAGGACGTGCTTCGTCACGTGGAAGACAACCCGAGGAATGGCACTTCACATGGTTCAAATGGGTCTGAGCACTATGGGACTTAACATCTGAGGTCATCAGTCCCCTAGAACTTAGAACTACTTAAACCTAACTAACCTAAGGACATCACACACATCCATGCCCGAGGCAGGATTCGAAACTGCGAACGTAGCAGTCGCGCGATTCCAGCCTGAAGCGACTAGAACCGCTCGGCCACCCCGGCCGGCGACGACGGGTAAACGAGACACTACCGGAGCCCTGGGCTCCTGTAGACTACACAGGTCACAGCTCGCTGTCTCCGCTGTGTTTGTACTGCGAAGCGGCGGATTTGATGAAAGTGATCCGACCTTCATACTTACATCCAAACGCTACATTACAGGACATGGCTTCCTTGTATAGGCAGAATGTTATATGAATTGTGAAACCGTATATTTGTTTACACTGCCATAAACAACTACTCCGTCAGTGACGAAAAATTAGATTGAACGTACGAGTCATCATAGTCAGAGGACACAAATCCAATAATAAAATAGTAATGGCATTGAATACGTGTTTATGACATTTCCTTTCAGTTGAACATAGTGACTTTGTCGTTAAACAGTGTGAGAAGGATATGTGTTGATTTAGATACAACTGTTGTTGTTGTTGTTGTTATGGTCTTAGGTCCTGAGACTGGTTTGATGCAGCTCTCCATGCTACTCAATCCCGTGCAAGCTTCTTCATCTCCCAGTACCTACTGCAACCTACATCCTTCTGAATCTGGTTAGTGTATTCATCTCTTGGTCTCCCTCTACGATTTTTACCCTCCACGTTGCCCTCCAATACTAAATTGGTGACCCCTTGATGCCTCAGAATATGTCCTAGCAACCGACTTCCTGACACTTAAATTTATATTCGATGTTAACAAATTTCTCTTTTTCAGAAACGCTTTCCTTGCCATTGCCATTCTACATTTTATATCCACTCTACTTCGACCATCATCAGTCATTTTGCTCCCCAAGTAGCAAAACTCCTTTACCACTTTAAGTGACCCATTTCCTAATCTCCCTCAGCATCATCCGACTTAATTCGACTATATTCCATTATCCTCGTTTTGCCTTCGTTGATGTTCATCTTATATTCTCCTTTCAAGACACTGTCCATTCCGTTCAACTGCTCTTCCAAGTCCTCTGCTGTCTCTGATAGAATTACAATGCCATCGGCGAACCTCAAAGTTTTTATTTCTTCTCCATGGATTTTAATACCTACTCCGAATTTTTCTTTTGTTTCCTTTACTGCTTTCTCAATATACAGATTGAATAACACAGGGTATAGGCTACAACTCTGTCGCACTCCCTTCCCAACCACTGCTTCCCTTTCATGCTCCTCGACTCTAATAACTGCCATCTGGTTTCTGTACAAATTGTAAATAGCCTTTCACTCTCTGTATTTTACCCCTGCCACCTTCAGAATCTGAAAGAGAGTATTCCGGTCAACATTGACAAAAGCTTTCTCTAAGTCTACAAATGCTAGAAACGTAGGTTTGCCTTTCCTTAATATAGCTTCTAAGACAAGTCGTAGGGTCAATATTGCCTCACGTGTTCCAAACTGATCTTCACCGAGGTCGGCTTCTACCAGTTTTTCCATTCGTCTGTAAAGAATTCGTGTTAGTATTTTGCAGCTGTGACTTATTAAACTGATAGTTCAGTAATTTTCACATCTGTCAGCATCTGCTTTCTTTGGGAGTGGGATTATTATATTCTTCTTGAAGTCTGAGGGTATTTCGCCTGTCTCATACATCTTGCTCACCAGATGGTAGAGTTTTGTCAGCACTGGCTCTCCCAAGGCCGTCAGTAGTTATGATGGAATGTTGTCTACTCCCGGGGCCTTGTTTCGACTCAGGTCTTTAAGTGCTCTGTCAAACTTTTCACGTAGTATCGTATCTCCCATTTCATCTTCATCTACATACTCTTCCTGCTGGACAAACTGCTTATGGTGCGCTGTTCGTCGTAACAAGTTTTAGATTCCAGCACGATTGCGGGAAATCAGCAAAATGAGCAAAGTTGTGGGGGTTTGTGAACGATAGTTGCAGCACCGTCGAACACAGCGGCATTGCATTGCGTGCGCTGTTTCACTAGGGAAGGGCCCAGCGATCGCTTTCGGCCACGGCCTCAAAGACGCCGCCAAAAATTACTGAGCCGCAACGACACTCTCGCCTCGGTGAAATTCGCGTGCCCGAGCAACCGACGAAAATATTTGCCACACGTTTTAGCGGTGAAGAAACACATCAAGTATCACTACATATTTGCTATAAACATGTGCGAGATAATGAATTATATTATTAGCTAGGTCCACAAGCTATGAAATCTCGCCGGCCGGAGTGGCCGAGCGTTTCTAGGCGCTTCAATCTGGAACCGCGCGACCGCAACGGTCGCAGGTTCGAATCCTGCCTCGGGCATGGATGTGTGTGATGTCCTTAGGTTAGTTAGGTTTAAGTAGTTCTAAGTTCTAGGGCACTGATGACCACAGCAGTTAAGTTCCATAGAGCTCAGAGGCATTTGAAACATTTATGAAATCTCTTTGGTGCTGAGGTCAGAATGCTTTCCAGGTATTTGTGTCTTGCCATTTAATTTTGCAGTTCAGCACGTGTAAGAGTTTCATATCTTTCCTGATGGTTCCGGTGGTCTTGGTCTTTCATCTGGTCATCTTTTTTGAGGGTGTTCTGAAAACGTTTGATTGTTAATGAAAGTTATCCTACATAATTCAGAGAAGGGGGGGGGGGAGATGGGAAGGGAGAGAATTTCTCTAAGCACGTCCGACGTTACCTGAATGACACAGTTCAGGACGATGGATTAGAAGAGGAGGTGCAGAAGATGAACTTCAACACCGGTAATCGGGAGAATGACGAAGCAATTCCTTAGCGATTCCAAATACCGAAACGAAGTTTTCTGCAATTGATAGTGCGCTCATGGGCGCGTAATTTTATGTGTAGATAATGCTCTGAACCTTCGTATCAAACGAGATATTGAAACAAGTATGTTTTTTTTATGGAGCTCTATACTTCTCATGGCTACGTTCAATAGCTCATAGAAATACAATTACTGTGATTTGGTGTTTATTAGTATTGACTATTAAACCTTTAGCATACGAGTCCAAGAAATGCACCGAAATTGGAAAGCAATGCTGCCAGAGTCGGTTATTGCACCAAGCAAAGTTAGCATCCCATGCTCCGTTATATGCAGCAAGACAGGCCTACTCTGGGAAGATAAAATCTCATTTCCTATACTATATAGATACAGAGCCAGCTACGGTTTTGGTCTATGGAACTATGGCATATACCAAATTCTGTTGCATCATACGGGGCTTAGGAAAACTTTTTCAGATTTGCATAGTACGTTTCCAGGATGTTGTTGGAACAACTGCAGTTTCGCGAGACAGTTTTCCATTACCATTTCGACAGCATTTGTTTGACAGTCGCCGTATAAAAGTAACACGTCTAGCTTTTCCACAGTGGTGTACATGTCTGCATGCAATAAATGTTGAAGCAGAAATGACCTGCCAATAAACATCATAGTTCCTGCCCATTCTGCAGCGCAGACAGGTGTGGAGTCGACAGGTTGATACAACGACGTAGCCTGATATGAGCATGTTCACAACGCATTAGCCGATGTCGTCCCACTTGCGTTTCAGCGTTAGAATATTTCTCGGATTGTTCTGGGAAGAGTTTCAACCTCAAAATTAACAATCATGATATCCCTGTACTCGTCTTTTCAAGCACCTTCTGCTGCCGTTAAAAAGCAAATCATTCTATTTTTAAAAAATCATACTTGCTTCAGTATCTCGACTGGCAGAAGAGTTTATGTTTGTTATTCCATACGAAATACGAGTCCGTTAGTGTATCACTATTTCCCAAAAACATCGTTTCGTGAAATAAAAGGGGTGTTACGTATTACGTGACTCATTCTGTATATAAGTATGTATACACACTTGGAAGGTGGAGAAGCAGTACATGGACAAAAATTCAAAAGGTTTTTGAGGAAAAATAAAACAGGCGATGCTGAGGAAATTTGGTACGAAAATGAGTCACAAAAAGGAGTAGATGAGTTTTGCTACTTCGAGAAAAAAAAAAACTGACGATGGCTGACATGGAAAGGAAGTGCAGACTGGCGAGAAATGTATTTCTGTAGAAGGGAAACTTTGTAACATGCAGTATAAATAAAAGGGGTAGCGAGTATTTTGCTTTTTTTAATACTTGTCTGGAGTGTAGCATCTTATGGAAGTGAGCTCAAACAAGAAGAGAAGGAACAGAAGCTTTTGAAGTGTGGTACTGCAGAGGAATGCTAAAGTTTAGATGAGTAGATCTAGTAACTGATGAAAAGATACTGAATCAAATTTGAGAAAAATAAAATTTGTGCCAAAATCTGATTAATGTGCCACAAGTCGACTAAAAGAATGAATCGGTTGATACTGCACATTGTGAAGCATCAAAGAAAAGTGCATTTAGTAGTACCGGTGAGTCTTCGGGACTCAGACATGAGAACTCAAGCGGCTTCAAATGGTTGTAGGTTGCTGTAGGTACCCAGAAGTGAAGAGCCTGTCTCGGTATAGGCTAACGTGTAGAGCTGCACCAAACCAGTCTCCGGAGTAAAGACCACATCAACAACTGTCTTGTGATGCACCCTGGAATTTTGGTCGAGCAGGCGCCTTCCTCCATTCGTGATCAAGTTTTCGACAACGATAGACTACAATTCATCATAATCGCATTCGTTCGTAGCTGGCACGTCTGCTCGACTCTGGTATCAGATTTTTATTTCCACTTATGCCTGTGTATCTTAATGTCCAGTGGTATAAAATATTTCTCCTCTCGTTTGTCAGATGATCCGAATAATTTTGTCTGTTGGACATGTTTGGTGAAGCCGTGAAGGATCCTTAGGGACTCAGATCGGATAAGTAATCTTACTTCAGACTTACTTTGTCTGATACATACATATCAGAGCTGCAGAATACAATGGAGTCTTGCTTTGCGTCACGTATCATAGACTGAAACTCTGTTTCAGCTGATGGCAATATGTACTGCTCGTGATAATTCGTCAGCAACTACACTACTGGCCATTAAAACTGCTACACCACAAAGACAACGTACTACAGACGCGAAATTTAACCGACGGGAAGAAGATGCTGTAATATGCAAATGATCAGCTTTTCAGAGCATTCACTCAAGATTGGCACCGGTGGTGACACCTACAACGTGCTGACATGAGGAAGGTTTCCAACCGATTTCTCATACACAAACAACAGTTGACCGGCGTTGTCTGGTGAAACGGTGTTGTGATGCCTCGTGTAAGGAGGAGAAATGCGTACCATCACGTTTCCGACTTTGATAAAGGTCGGATTGTAGCCTATCGCGATTGCGGCTGATCGTATCGCTGCTCGCGTTGGTCGAGATCCAATGACTGCTAGCAGAATATGGAATCGGTGGGTTCAGGAGGGTAATACGGAACGCCGTGCTGGATCTCAGCGGCCTCGTATCACTAGCAGTCGAGATGACAGGCATCTTATCCGCATGGCTGTAACGGATCGTGCAGCCACGTGTAGATCCCTGAGTCAACACATGGAGACGTTTTGAAGACAACAACTATCTGCACGAACAGTTCGACGACGTTTGCAGCAGCATGGACTGTCAGCTCGGAGACCGTGGCTGCGGTTACCCTTGACGCTGCATCACAGACAGGAGCGCCTGCGATTGTGTACTCAACGACGAACCTGGGTGCACGAATGGCAAAACGTCATTTTTTCGGATGAATCCAGGTTCTGTTTACAGCATCATGATGGTCGCATCCGTGTTTGGCGACATCGTAGTGAACGTACACTGGAAGCGTGTATTCGTCATCGCCATACTGGCGTATCACGTGGCGTGATGGTATGGGGTGCCATTGGTTACACGTCTCAGTCACCTCTTGTTCGCATTGACGGCACTTTGTACAGTGGTCGTTACATTTCAGATATGTTACGACCCGTGGCTCTACCCTTCATTCGATCCGTGCGGAACCCTACATTTCAGCAGCATAATGCACGACCGCATGTTGCAGGTCCTGTACGGGCCTTTCTGGATACAGAAAATGTTCGACTGCTGCCCTGTCCAGCACATTCTCCAGATCTCTCACCAATTGAAAACGTCCGGTCAATGGTGGCTGAGCAATCGGCTCGTCACAATAGGCCAGTCACTACTCTTGATGAACTGTGGTACCGTGTTGAAGCTGCATGGGCAGTTTTACCTGTACACGCCATCCACGCTCTGTTTGACTTAATGCCCAGGCGTACCAAGGCCATTATTACGGCCAGAGGTGGTTGTTCTGGGTACTGATTTCTCAGGATCTATGTGTTGTGTCTAGACAAGACAGCCTAGACACAATGAGAGGAAGCCGAAAGGCACGCGCTAAGCCAAAGTAGGGTGCGTGAGGTCTGAAACAGGATACGTTATGAATGCTATAAAGAAAAGTACGTAGCTTCTGGAATACTTAACTTTAATCCATCCTTTTGGTACATCTGGAGATTGTGGCGATACAAGTGAGACTCTTTAGATACATGCAATGTTACTAATGGCGCCTTGCTAGGTCGTAGCCATTGACTTAGCTGAAGGCTATTCTAACTGTCTGCTCGGCTAATGAGCTATGCTTCGTCCGTGTAGTCGCTAGCAAAGTCGTCCGTACAACTGGGGCGAGTCCTAGTCCGTATCTCGAGACCTGCCTTGTGGTGGCGCTCGGTCTGCGATCACACAGTGGCGACACGCGGGTCCGACATGTACTAATGGACCGCGGCCGATTTAAAGCTACCACCTAGCAAGTGTGGTGTCTGGCGGTGACACCACACTATGCACCCAAATTGCGTGAAAATGTAATCACATGTCAGTTCTAGTATAATATATTTGTTCTATGAATACCCGTTTATCATCTGCATTTCTTCTTGGTGTAACAATTTTAATGGCCAGTAGTGTATAAGCAATAGTGGGCATTATGCAATCTGATGTTGTTCCGGTGTATTTCTAACTTGTAGAATTCTAGGGTGTCCTCGATATTTCGATAAACCGACTTGCTGCATTCTTCAGGAGCCTCTACAAACCAGCAAGCGAAGATGTCAGCGAGTGTGTTTGCGAAATACGGTGGAGAAATGTAACATGGCCGGTGTGGACACCGGAGAATTCTCCAGTAGCAGTCGACAACCAGTTCTCAGTGATCGAGTTCGCCCAAACGCTGCAGAGGATTTTCGCAAATAACCGTAGATGTAACGATACACATATTGCGACAGAACCAATAATGGCTTGTTCGCGTGTTCAGAAACGGGCGTGAGCTTCGTAAAGCTGACCGTCGTCGATGCCTGGATTCGGTGTGTACTCTGCTCTCTGCCGTGTCGGTGCCACACCACCTAGACTACAGGCCTGCGCGCACACTTGTGACGTCACATACTGATGGCCGGGTCTGCATCGGAACGCTGCTGTTAAACACTCTGCAGCTGTACGAACTTTACGAGTTTCAGAGCTGAGACCGCACAGGGATCCTCGTGCTTTCCCCTTCTACATGGCCTTGTAATGAAAGTATGGAAATTTACATAATTGCATAAACTAACTGAACAAAACTGCCCTATGATATTTCAAAATGTAAAATTATTTTGACGATGTGCCTTAAATACGCGTTTCTAGGCTTGAATACAAACTGTAATTTTAAATTCTGTCTTTTACCTCAGGAGCTACGTTTTCTTGCAGTTAAAAATTGGCAGTATGCAATTACAAGCAGACGTTTTCGGTTTTAAATAAAGCAGCTGGAGCTCCTACAAAATTTAAGAATTTGTTTCCCTGGTTATTTTCGTAGATTTTCCTCTCTACTTCAAAATTTGCTGACCTCACACGAAACTCAAATCATTGACGAAATGGAGCACCTCCTGACATAAAGTTTAATAAATCAAAAAACCCGAAAATATATTTTATATCTCTATTTCTACAGAACTTTAGAACCTTAAACATGAAAAGATTGTTTCTCCTGTATCCTTGACTGAAGTTCGTGTCACAGAATGTTAATTTAATCACAATGCACTTACATCGAACTTCTGCTTTCTATACTGCTTAATCTGTCGAACACTGAATTCATTAAAGCAATTTTCTAAGGTAGTTTACTCAAACTGAAATTATTTCCGAATAGCTGTATTTGTAAAATTGAACAAAATCATTGTGTAGCTCTTCCAAATAAAAGTACTGGGAACTCAGTAATCTGGTAGGAATGATAAGGAATCCTTAACATTTTCGAGCCACACTAATTAATACAACTATTCTCTGTGACAATAGCTGCAAATATAAGAGACATTTGACAGCCAGCTTCGTATTAACCTCCCAGCAGTGGTCCAGAATTAAGAAACAAATGATACTGGTACACGATACATAAATGCTTTTAAAAACAATTGGCAAATGTGGTGCAATGGAAACAAATTACACCCTCAAAATTTTTTGTCATTTACTTACCCTTGAACGATACGTGGACACAAATTCCTGTCTGAGAATAGCTGCAATCCAGCTATTTGTCAACTTCACACATTTGGGAAAGCGAAACATGTGCGCTTTCATGCCTTTTTGGTATTTATAATTTCCCTGGGAAAAGGGAACGCAACACTTGTATCGCATACTTCGAAAAGAGCTGTAGGCGAATACTGTATGAAATATACGAGATCACTTTCACGTGACACACACTTTCAACACAACATACACACCAACAGGGCTGCCGACTACAGATAAGATGGCCAACAGTTTGTGACGTCACGTGCCAGTATGGCCGCTGTTCGTAGGCCTTGTATCTGGAAGGCTTTGGTCGGTGTCGGGCATTCCGGACAGCGACGCCGCTCGCCGCTGATCAGCGTGTACGGCGCGAGGCGGCCAGCACCGTGCTGTCAGCAGCGGCCCTGGTTGATGTAAATCCTTCGGCAGCGGCAACTCACTGGTCTGATCGCTACAGTGTGGCACTGGACAGGCCGGAACTTATTGATGTTGCGACACTCCTATTGTCCCTTTTGAAATTTCAGTATAGGATTACGCGTGCGTTGTGGTGGCCTAATCTATCCCACGGTACGGCGCAGTTCCCTAACAAAGACGCCGTCCTCCTGGATAACAAGGCGCTATTCACGCTCCTTGTCCAGCTTAGCTATCCACGAGTCCGCAACAATACAATCAATAGAAGCAAATCGCTAGCGCCCGACAAACGCTGCTGCCGTTATATGTTTATATGATAGACTAGAACATTTTGTTTTTCTTTTTCGGCTGTAAGAGAATGATGAAAGGACTGTTGTGTGGCGCTTCAGCTACCCAGCCGTCTGAAAAATAACACACATTTTCGGCAGCCGTTCCTCGCTTGGCTGCAGCTTTTGCGTGGATGAAATATGCCGTGACTCGGACTTCATTTTCATTACATAAACAACTTTATTCGACAGTTGAAAGGGATATCAGATCGTACAGCTTCCACTACAACAGTTGTATTAGGCTGGCAAATGTCTGCGATACTCAACTCAGCAGTAGTACGAAGAGTGGATGATACGTGGCAGTATCAAAGACTCTGATGTTCAAATAAATCGTCTGTTTCCAGAATTAGATTTTCACTATGCAGCGGAGTGTGCGCTGATATGAAACTTCCTGGCAGATTAAAACACTCCGCTGCAGAGTGGAAATCTCGTTCTGGAAACATCCTCCAGGCTGTTGCTAAGCCATGTCTCCACAATATCCTTTCTTTCAGGAGTGCTAGTTCTGCAAGGTTCGCAGGAAAGCTTTTGTAAAGTTTGGAAGTTAGGAGACGAGATACTGGCAGAAGTAAAGCTGCGAGGACGGGGCGTGAGTCGTGCATGGGTAGCTCAGTTGGTAGAGCACTTGCCCGCGAAAGGCAAAGATCTCGAGTTCGAGTCTCAGTCCGGCACACAGTTTTAATCTGCCAGGAAGTTTCAAATCGTCTGTTGCTTTATACTTCTCTTCTGTGCAAGACATATACTGCAATCGCCTTGGCATTACCCTGGCTACACAGCTGCACTCTATGAGGTTATGTACAAACTGTGTTCACAGCTCGGAAGTTCGTGAATTCTACATTATTACGATTTCAACCGCCTAAATTTATGTCTAATCAAATCTACTAGCAAACTCTAGTGAAATAAACGAACAAAATATATACCAGGCAAGTCATCTTTAGCGAAATGAACAATCGTGTAAATTTACACATAACCGTAAAATGGAGGTCGTACGCCGGCCTGAACGTCTGTAGAGAATGCTAGTAGGGATTCTCTGCGTCATCCCTGCGTCCTCAAAGACACGAGATGCGCTCTTCTACCCAGAGAAGAGTCTCTAACTCACGCTTGTGAGGCATTTTGAATATAGTAATAATGTAGGCTAATAATCTCGGGAAAAATTACAGGGTGGTTCCGTGCCAATGTTACAAAGTTTCAGGAGTGATGGAGAAGAGTTAATGTATGGACTTGAGGTAAGAAACCCTGGTCCGGAATCAACTGATTCCAAAGTTTTAAGCGAAAATCTTTCTGATGCCTCTGACGGCGGAATGTATGATCCAAACAAGAAGAAAATATGCAGAGAGAACATGGAGTCTTTAATAAAGTGCACGACTTAGCGGATTGGGCACTTTTTTTCAGTGGAGGAGATGTGTTTCACAGTAGCGAAGATGAACTGGTGCTCATACCTCTTAAGGTATGCATTTTGGAGCCCATACTTACCTAACATTAAATTTCTACAATAACTGGGGGAAGTGGCAACAAAACGACTGTTCACGTCGGTGTGTAGAATTTATGAGTGTGACAAGATACCATCTGACTTCGTAAAACCATCACAATTCCGAAGACTGCAAGAGCTGACAAGTGCGAGACTTGTCACACAATCAGCTTAACAACTCATGCATCCAAGCTGCTTACAAGAATAATATACAGAAGAATGGAAAACAAAATTGAGGGTGTGTTGGATGACGGTTAGTTTTGCTTTAGAAATGGTAAAGGCACGAGGGAGGCGATTCTGACGTTGCGGTTGATGATGGAAGCAAGACTAAAGAACAATCAATCCAATAGGAACTGTTGAACTATAAAAAAACGTTCCACAATGTAAAATGGTGCTAGGTGTTCGAAATTCTGAGAGAAATAGGGATAAGCTATAAGGAGAAACGGGTAATGTACAATATGTAAAAGAGCCAAGAGGGAATAATAAGAGTGGGCGACCAAAAACGAACTTCTCGGATTAAAAAGGGTGTAAGACAGGGATGCAGTTTTTTGCCCTACTGTTCATTCTGTACATCTAAGAAGCAATTATAGGAGTAAGAGAAAGGTTCATGACTGGAATTAAAACTCAAGTTGAAAAGATATCAATGATAGGATTCGCTGATGACATCGCTATCCTGAGTGAAAGTGAAGACGAATTACATGATCTTCTGAACGGAATGGACAATCTAATGAGTAAAGAATATGGACTGAGACTAAATCGAAGAAAGACGAAAGTAATGAGAAGTAGCAGAAATGAGAACAGTGAGAAACTTAACATCAGGATTGATGGTCACGAAGTAGATGAAGTTAAGGAATTCTGCTACCTAGACAGTAAAATAACCAGTGACGGACGGAGCAAGGAGGACATCAAAAACAGACTAGCAATGGCAAAAAGGGCATTCCTAGAAAAGAGAAGTCTGCTAGTATCAAACAGGCCTCACCTGAGGAAGAAATTTCGGTGGTTGTACATCTGGGGTACAGCATTGTATGGTAGTGATACGTGGACTGTGGGAAAACCGGAACAGAAGAGAATCGAAGCCTTTGAGATGTGGTGCTACAGACGAATATTAAAAATAAGTTGGACTTGTAAGGTGTGAGGAGGTTCTGTGCAGAATCGGAGACGAAGGAAATGCGCGGAAAACACAGACAAGGAGAAGGTACAGGATGATAGGATATCTATTAAGACATGACTTCCATGGTAATAGAGGGAGCTGTAGAGAGTAAAAACTGTAGAGGAAGACCGAGTTTTGAATACATGCAGCAAATAATTGAGAAGAAGAGGTTGCACAGGAGAGAGATTCGTGGCGGGCCGCATCAAACCAGGCAGCAGACTAACGATCCAAAAAAAGAAGTCTTGTTTTGATCCATACTAACACCTCTGAAAGTTTTCTCCCCCCTACAATCTTAGCAACATCAGTGTCGAGACATATATTCCACTATCGGAGGTACCAGAATGATTTTTGTTTGTAACTTTCGTCTCGGTCTTTTCCGGAGTGGGGTGCCTTTCCTCAAATTGGTACATTTACAATTCTCGAACATCTTTGAAAGTTTGTAACGCCATCACGGAATCGCTCTGTAGATATACGAATCGAATGTGCAGTTACTGTGTGCCGTGTCTTCTCAAGGCACACGGATGCGCTGCGCTCACTGTCCAGCTTGTAGGCTGTCCGGCTAAGCTCCGCTGGACACAGGTAGCGCGACAGGCGGGCTCTCGCTACCGCCTGCTACTCTGCGAGTTACGCGTGGACGCGTAATTTATTCGGATGCTTGAATGCTGCCCGGGCCGGCTGCGGCTGTGTACTGGCCGTTCTTGTCCACGAGATGAGGTCCCTCTGCTGACGGCTGGATTGTCCGACTGTCTGGATTAGCGGCCCAAACGTACCTCACGTCTTTCTTCCACGTCCTTCCTCAGAGCGTCGGCCGTGTTAGAGTTCATAAGGCTGCCCCTTAACAGCAAGTGGTCCCGTGGTGCCGTGAGGCAGACGAATCGCTGGCAGCGGGCACCCGGTACTGGACTCTGCTCCATACAGCCGTGTCTCCTGCCTGGCCGTAGCGGGACAGCAGCTGTTCTCCTCCCAGCTCCTGACCGCTTCCCAAGCACAAGATTCCGCCTGCTATTGGTAAGGCGAAAGTGCGCCCAGACAGTCTGCTCAGTTGCAAATGGTTCCGACCTGACTCCCACAAAGACCAGGCATTGCTCGCATGAAACACGTCTGCGAAGTACGTCTGGTAAATAAACCTGAAAACCACTAATATACGATTACGCGACTGCCGCGTGAGCAAGCAAGCAACTAACCAATGTCCTGGACAATAAGCCCATCCCAATGTCGGAAGACCAATGTGCGCACTTCACAAGTCGCCAGCTGGCAGAACAAGTCCAAAGATACAGGCCGGAACCAAGGGAAAATGTGTTAGACAGCCCACACTCCCACACCGACCCCTAGTTACCTCCCTAAATAGTGTGATTGGCTAACTGAACTCAGCACTTAGAGTACTAAGTTGTTGTAGAAAAATATCCGCCACCAGTCACAATAAAAGGTTGTTTATTCGCGCCCATCTTCAGGCGTTTATACATTCATTTACATGTTTGTACTGTTGGAGATCACTGTATAAATACAAAAAATTATTTGCTGGTGACTACACAGATACAAGTCGGACAGTTGTAAGTGGTAAGGCAGGATTTGACGAAAATATGTCTGTACTTACAAAAAGATGAAGCACCATTATTACAGTTATGCTGTGATAATAGTTTTGCCCCTTACTTACACACTTATGGTCAATTTCACGTCCATATATCAGGTATAGCTCCATATTACACTATTATGTTGTGCACTCGTGAAATACACTATGTTTACATACAAACATGTGGGCTGTGGTCAAAGAACTTAGTTGTAGCAGATGTAAAGATGTTGCTCACACATAAACTCGTAGGTTCTGGTCAAAGAACTTAGCCACAGCAAGTGCAAAGGTGTTGCATATATAGAAATTTAAAAAGCTGTTATAGACTGTGACGTTTCTTGACACACATTATGAAATTTTTTTGTTCACATTTTTGACGGAAAACTTAGATATAGCAAGTATAATGTTGTTACATATATGAAATTACTCAAAGCTACTACAAATTAAAAAATTAAAAAATGACAGCGAGGACTGTTTTTAGCCACACTGTTGTCAGAGAACTTAGATCCAGGAGGTACAATAATGCTACATACATGAAATGTTTTGAAAGCTATTACACATTGTAGAATGCCAGTTACAGGTTGTGTTTACAATATGATTATTACTCTTAACACTTATTGCACTTACCACTTACAATTGTCCCAGTTGTATTTGTGTAGTCACCAGAAAATAATTTTTTGTATTTATAGTGATCTCCAACAGTATAAACATGTAAATGAATGTATAAACACCTGAAGATGGGCGCAAGCCCGAAACTGGTCGCCGGCCGCGGTGGTCTAGCGGTTCTAGGCGCGCACTCCGGAACCGCGCGGCTGCTACGGTTGCAGTTTCGAATCCTGCCTCGGGCATGGATTTGTGTGATGTCCTTAGGTTGGTTAGGTTTAAGTAGTTCTAAGTTCTAGGGGACTGATGACCACAGATGTTAAGTCCCATAGTGCTCAGAGCCAGCCGAAACTGGTCGTGTGACGAATAAACAACCTTTTATTGTGACTGGTAGCGGATATTTTTCTACAACCCCATAAAGGAACAGTCACGAGTCCGACAGCATCCACTATGGATAAAATTCATACTAAGTTGTTGTTCTCAGTTAAGCATAAAGCTAATCTAGCAAATGGTCAAATGGCTGTGAGGACTATGGGACTTAACATCTGAGGTCATCAGTCCCCTAGAACTTAGAACTATTTAAACCTAACCAACCTAGGGACATCACACACATCCATGGCCGAGGCAGAATTCGAACCTGCGGCCGTAGCAGTCGCGCGGTTCCAGACTGTAGCGCCTAGAACCGCTCGGCACACTCCGGCCGGCCTGCTCAGTTGCAGTCGATATGTTCAGTGCTACACTCACAGGACAGAAGGGGAGTTGCTAGCAGCATTATTCAAAATGACACCTTAATGTAAGTGTCCGGTCATCAATTTCATAAACCGTTCTTGAGAAATAACATTATGAAACATTCAAGCAGAATCTAATTCGGTAGCATATTAGTATCGTAACCAGGGTAATCGCGAAGCCGTTTGTTCCAGTCTCGCTAGTAGCAACTTTTTTTCCTTTGCTTAAGTTCTGTACTTATTATAAAGTGGGAATGTTAATTAACTAACTGGAATACTCTCTTTCAAATTCTGGAGGTGGCAGGTGTAAAATACAGGGAGCGAAAGGCTATTTACAATTTGTACAGAAACCAGATGGCAGTTATAAGAGTCGAGGGACATCAAAGGGAAGCAGTGGTTGGGAAGGGAGTGAGACAGGGTTGTAGCCTCTCCCCGATGTTGTTCAATCTGTATATTGAGCAAGCAGTAAAGGAAACAAAAGAAAAATTCGGAGTAGGTATTGAAATCTATGGAGAAGAAATAAAAACTTTGAGGTTCGCCGATGGCATTGTAATTCTATCAGAGACAGCAGAGGACTTGGAAGAGCAGTTGAACGGAATGGACAGTGTCTTGAAAGAAGGATATAAGATGAACATCAACAAAAGCAAAACGAGGATAATGGAATGTAATCGAATGAAGTCGGGTGCTGCTGAGGGAAGGAATTAAATTAGGAAATGAGACACATAAAGTAGTAAAGGAGTTTTGCTATTTGGGGAGAAAAATAACTGATGATGGTCGAAGTAGAGAGAATGTAAAATGTAGACTGGCAATGGCAAGGAAAGCGTTTCTGAAGAAGAGGAATTTGTTAACATCGAGTATAGATTTAAGTGTCAGGAAGTCGCTTCTGAAAGTATTTGTATGGAGTGTAGCCATGTATGGAAGTGAAACGTGGACGATAAATAGTTTGGAAAAGAAGAGAATAGAAGCTTTCGAAATGTGGTGCTACAGAAGAATGCTGAAGATTAGCTGTGTAGATCACATAACTAATGAGGAGGTATTGAATAGAACTGGGGAGAAGAGTTTGTGGCACAACTTGACCAGAAGAAGGGACCGGTTGGTAGGACATGTTTTGAGGCACCAGGGGATCACAAATTTAGCATTGGAGGGCAGTGTGGAGGGTAAAAATCGTAGAGGGACACCAAGAGATACACTAAGCAGATTCAGAAGGATGTAAGTTGCAGTAACTACTGGGGGATGAAGAAGCTTGCACAGGATGGAGTATCATGGAGAGCTGCATCGAACCAATCTCAGGACTGAAGACCACAACAACAACAACAACATGCTAATTAAATAAGCTACCAAAATTTTAACAAGGAATACATCTTTTATCTTCAGTTGTAATCGAATAAAAGTAAATTGAAATTTGGTACATACACATGATATGCACTCATGTTAAATAAACCCTTACATAGGCCTACATCGATAATGGTATGCCACCTTTCAGAAAACTTATTCGCTCTTAGAACTGAATCATTTTTTCTCCAAATTGAAATACAGTGTTATAATCCACATTTTCATGTGATTAGTAGTTAAAAATAAAAACATGTTACTTTTATGTAAGAAATTATATTGATATAATACTAACATTCTAATGCTCTAAAACAGCGTTTGAGAGTTTTTATTTATTTCTTTTGTAGTGTTGCTTCGCACTGCTTTAGGAAGTAAGGATAGCTTAATTAACTTCTTGAGAAGTGCAGCTGATACACGAAATAACGTTTTCTTTGGATTTTCTGGTTAGTATTTATCAACAATTAATACCGGGTGATCAAAAAGTCAGTGTAAATTTGAAAACATAATAAACCACGGGATAATGTAGATAGAGGGGTAAAAATCGGCACACATGTTTGGAATGACATGGAGTTTTATTAGAACAAAAAAAAAACAAAGTTCACAAGTTGTCCGACAGATGGCGCTGGGCAGCAAAACGTCAGTAACTGCTACCGAGACGGGTGAGAGGTACGCCGATATGTTACAGAATCGCATCATCCCCAGCCTGGCTGATAAACACTTACTGGAACGTGCGATGTTTATGCAGAATGGCGCTCCACCCCATATTGCTAGAAGCGTGAAAGGTCTCTTGCACGCGTCGCTTGGTGATGATCGTGTGCTCAGGCGCCACTTTCATCATGCTTGGCCTCCCAGGTCCCCAGACCTCAGTCCGTGCGATTATCGGCTTTGGGATTACCTGAAGTCGCAAGTGTATCGTGATCGACCGACATCTCTAGGGATGCTGAATGACGATATGCGACGCCAATGCCTCACGATAACTCCGGATATGCTTTACAGTGCTGTTCACAACATTATTCCTCGACTACAGCTATTGTTGAGGAATGATGGTGGACATATTGAGCATTTCCTGTAAAGAACATCTTTGTCTTACTTTGTTATGCTACTTATTGCTATTCTGATCAGATGAAGCGGCATCTGTCGGACATTTTTGAACTTTTGTATTTTTTTTTTTTTTTTTTGGTTCTAATAAACCACCATGTCATTCCAAGCATGTGTGTCAATTTGTACCTCTCAATCTACATTAGTCCGTGATTTATTCAGTTTTCAAATTTATACTGACTTTTTGCTCACCCGGTACATACACCTTCTGCAAGAAGCATGCACACATCCATGAGCTCCACTTGCACAGGAGTCAAAACAGGGATGTATAGCGCAACACACGAAGACGGAGCCGGAGAAGTCCGGAATCAACCGTCCAATACAGTACAGTATACGTGTTATTTTGAATGGAGACTGCTCCATTTACTTGTGAGAGATTAAAAGCGTTACAGAATACTCACCTACAAACAGCTCTGAAACCACTGTCAAAGTATAAGACAGCCATGCCCAGTCGAATCGACGATATGAAAGACGCGCTGTACACAGGACGAGCTTTGTTAGTTTTAGGAGTCTGGACGCGAGTTTGACCTGACGGTGGTTCAACTCCGTCCGCCCTTCCATATGCCGGCGTCCCGCCTGTGCAGATGCCAGGATGGGTTCTTTGGAAATGAAACAGACGAATTCATTCTGCATCCTTATCAAAGCATAACTTGCGCTGCATCTCTAACGACCTTCCCGTCGACGGGACGCGACTTCTCCCCCGTCCCCGTCGGCCCTACTTCGCCCATCGTGCGTACGCTACGGTACGTGCTGTTCGATTGTGCCTTCAATTGAGCCCTACACAATAAGTCGCGCTTTCTCAACAGTTCTCTAAGTGGAGCTGTAAAAGACTAATAATTCGAACATCTAACACCAGAATTGTAGTAGATTTATGGTCACATTATTCCTTGTATTCTGCTGTCATACAGGCGGCCAAATGTTGCACAGAATTCAGCATTGGCGCCCAGGTGAGAAATAAATCACAAAAGATGTCAGTTTTAAAGTTCGAACGATATTCCAAGCGCAGCACAGTAGGCAGACATTTGAGGGAGACACAGTACACATTCATAGGAATGCTTCGATGGTTAGCTCTGATGTTGCTTTCCTAAAAGATTTGTAACCGCCCATTCACTTATCGACCTTAATGACAGTGAAAAATTAAACCTCGTGTACCTAATGGAAATTTGGGAAAAGCAATCGTCACCAAAGTTAATCTGTCGGTAAAGAGGGAGGAAAGGGTTACATCTAAATGAAGGGAAAAATGCAAATGAAATTGGTGGAAATTAATTTTGAAAAAGGGTAAACTTAATGAAGAAAGTAAATGTGCGGTCGTTAGGTTAACAATTATCTGGCGTTAATTAGATATTTGAGATTTGGGGAAAATTACGGTCGCCAGTCCTATGGACAACTACTATAATAACTGAAAAAGATAGGTTAATGCACATGTAATTAGCACTAAAAGCGTGGCAACTGAAGGTTGACACTTGTTGTGTGAAAATTGAATGTTTGTCAGAAGTAATAAATTTCGCTACACTCTGACTTAATTTAGCAAAAGAATTAATAAAACCGGAAAATTGATAGTTAATTTAGTGACTGAAATTAATAGTGAACTTTGCTTCTGAAGCACAACGAAATAAAATAAAATAAGGTTAGTCTTGGGTTACGTCAAAAATCATCTCAAAAGCTGCTTGAATCTACGCAATTTAGAAATAAGAGATTTAACTTTGAACTTGAATTAAATGATTTTGAACATTTAACAATAGTAAAATTTAGTACGTACAAAGCTGAGTTACAGTCACAGGTAAGCTAAAATATGGTAACAAAACTCACACTCTTAATTTGTGCTTGTGTAATCTAAATATTGTAGCCAGCTATGAATACTTTAACTCAACTTTGAAATTGAAGCAGTGATATGGAATTATATTACTTTAATGCTGGCGTTTGAATTTGAACGACACTCGAGTTCATTTCGGAAAAGGAAGGGACCCTGCCTGGTAATGCAGTTGGGACAATGAGCAACAAAGGTTCATGCTAAGTTGCTGTATTTTAGTGATGCAAATGGAACAGTTTGAAAAGCTGAGGTCAGCCATTCAGTTCTAAAACTTTACGTGCTTTCAGTCTTCCTTGTTGGTTGATTGAGGGTTTGAAGTTGTCGATCGAGGAGGTGGCGACAGTCACTCATTGTCAGCCGTAGCTGTTGCAGAAGCTGGATGTTGGTCCGCCTTCTTCTCGACATGGTCACCACGCGACACGGGCTCTTGATGTGTGCCAGCTAATGTTTCCCGTCCTCGACACCGTGTCAGAAACTATCATAGCAGGTTGAGCGCAATTACATGCTGCCAAACCCCGAAAGCGCGGCAACTCGCGGGAGCGCCACTCAACACACCTGCTCCACCGCCCTACTCCAGCCAGACACTGTCTGCTCTACGCGGCAGAGGTAACACTACCCAAGATCCAAAACACTTTAGTTCTCCACACGACCTATCGATGTAATCGTTCGATAGCATCGATTTCCATAGGCAACACCCAGCATAAAAATACAAATAATATTTACAAAACAAACCAATTATACATCGACATAAATGCATAAGTATATATACAAATTGTAAAACAATTACAGCATATAAAGACATCGAAATGTCATATTTTCAGGTAACAAAATAAGGAATGTGTTCAAATGTGTGTGAAATCTTATGGGACTTAACTGCTAAGGTCAGCAGTCCCTAAGCTTACACGCAACTTAACCTAAATTATCCTAAGGACAAACAGACACACACCCATGCCCGTGGGAGGACTCGAACCTCCGCCAGGACCAGCCGCTCAGCCCATGACTGCAGCGCCTTAGACCGCTCGACTAATCCCTCGCGGCACAAAATAAGGAAAAAAATTATAGTACAATAGATGGAAATAGGAGGATATGCATTTCCGGCGTTACAGATTGCAGCGCATTTTGACGCTATTCTTTAATAGAACTTTAGAAAAGAAGAAAGGTTGATGGTTTCACAAATGTCTTGAGGCATGAAGAAATAGTTTACTTGGTAGTGGAGGTAAAACCCATGTCTGCCCAAATGTGAGTCCAGGGCCTCAACCCCCGGGCCAACTTGGTTACTCTTGACACTCGTGTCCACACCTTTTTGCCACATGTAACCATCTACGTATCATTCCATCCATCGAAGAATCAGAAGCACCCCTCTTGGTGGAAATGTTTTCACAGATTCGTTATTGTTTAAGAAGAACAAAAATTTGATACCAATTAATATGGTAAAAGTTATTAACAATTGGAAGCTTCTCAGTTCAGAGATTGTTAGTTAAATACTCATTTTGTGAACCATTAAGAATTTATAACAGAATTTTTAACATTTGTTACCAAAAGAGGTGGATGAATGAATCACCAACGTAACACGTATTTGAGGAAAAGTGGTCGTTAACTGTCTTGGTCTCTCTCTTTCCAAGCAATAATCCCCACTTCTGGGGTCTGCTGTTATGGTTAACCGGATTCGGCGCGTTGGCGTGGCCAGATGCCAATCCTGTCGCCACCCCGTACCCCCCCTCCCCCCCCCCCCCCGTCTGCGTCGAGTGTAAGCCGTGCAAGAATGCGAACGTGTTTCAAATGTCTGCGAGTCGTGTAACTGAGGCGGAACGTAGGGACCAGCCCAGTATTCACCCAGAAGGATGTGGAGAACCGCCTAAAAACCACATCCAGGCTGGCCGGCGCACCGGCCCTCGGCGTTAGTCCGCCGGGCGGATTCGATCCGGGGCCGGCCCGCCTACCCGAGTCCATGAAACAGTGCATGAGCGCTCTCGGCTATCCTGGCGGGTATAGTTAACTGTCTTGGTCTGATTTTCACTTGTTGTTGTTATTGTTGTGGTCTTCAGTCCTGAGACTGGTTTGATGCAGCTCTCCATGCTACTCTATCCTGTGCAGGCTTCTTCATCTCCCAGTAACTACTGCAGCCTACATCCTTCTGAATCTGTTTAGTTTATTCATCTCTTGGTCTCCCTCTACGATTTTTACCCTCCACGCTGCCCTCCAATACTAAATTGGTGATCCCTCGATGTCTCAGAACATGTCCTACCAACCGATCCCTCCTTCTAGTCAAGTTGTGCCACAAACTCCTCTTCTCCCCAATTCTATTCTATACCTTCTCATTGGTTATGTTATCTACCCATCTAATCTGCAGCATTTTTCTGTAGCACCACATTTCGAAACCTTCTATTCTCTTCTTGTGAAAGCTATTTATCGTCCACGTTTCACTTCCGTACATGGCTACACTCCACGCAAATACTTTCAGGAACGACTTCCTGACATTTAAATCTATACTCGATGTTAACGAATTTTTCTTCTTCAGAAACGCTTTCCTTGCCATTGCCAGTCTACATTTTATATGCTTTCGTCTTGACTGGCTCTCCCAAGTCTGTCAGTAGTAATGGAATGTTGTCTACTCCGGGGGCCTTGTTTCGACTCAGATCTTTCAGTGCTCTGTCAAACTCTTCACGCAATATCATATCTCCCATTTCATCTTCATCTACATCCTCTTCCATTTCCCCTAAATTAAGTCAGCCAGGTATAGAGTGTATGTTCCGACGCCGCCACAGACAATATACCGCCTTCTCGTTTTTCTTCTGAGCTGGCCTTGACGCTCAAAGGCCTCTGAAACGTCCGCCTTACCTTCCGGTGTCTGAATGCGACTCGCCACACCCGCTCACGCTTGCAGCTCGTGACGAGGCTGAGTGTGGTCCGTTCTGTTCCTCCCACCACGAGAAACAGCTGGAGGTACCACGAATTTTCACAAGCACATTTCATTTAGAAATAAATTAATCAACATATTACCTCATTATACCAATTTCAGGGAAACCCTCAGTTCCCCGTACATGACATTAACCACCGTTTGTTACACACGAACGAGCGAACATAAAGAACAGCTCCTCAGATATGCGAGTGGCTCAAAGACCTTTTAAGTATAAGAATTCTTTACGTTGTCTGGACGGCGACTACTCACCACAGACCAGGGATTCGTCGCTAGTGGAATAGGGACGTGTGACTGGACCGCTTTTGTTCCTCACATACATAAATTGATGATGGCCAAAATAGAAACGGCATAAAATGCAGACTGGTTGTATCACGAAAATTACTTCTGAAAAATAAGAATTTGTGAACATTTAATATAAATTTAAGTGTTATGAAGGTTTTTTTCTGAAGATATTTGTCGCGAATGTAGCTTTGTGGACACTAAGCAATTGAGATGAGAAGAGAATTGAAGCTTTTGGAATGTGGTGTTGTACAAGAAGACTGAAGATTAGATGGGAAGAATGCGTAATTAATGAAGAAGTACTGAATGGAATTGGGGATAAAACAAACGTACGACACAAGTCGAGTAAAAAAAAAAATGGTTCAAATGGCTCTGAGCACTATGGGACTCAACTGCTGAGGTCATTAGTCCCCTAGAACTTAGAACTAGTTAAACATAACTAACCTAAGGACATCACAAACATCCATGCCCGAGGCAGGATTCGAACCTGCGACCGTAGCGGTCTTGCGGTTCCAGACTGCAGCGCAAGTCGAGTAAAAGGAGGGCTCAGTGGTTAGGACGTATTCTGAGGCATCAACGAATTGTCAATTACGTACTGGAGGTAAGTCTGCGGGGTAAAAATTGTAGAGGGATAGCAAGGGGTCATCAGAGTAAATAGGTTCAGTTGCATGTAGGCTGCAGTAGTTATTCGGCAGTGGAAAGGCTTGTTTAAGATAGAGTAGCGTGGAGGGCTGCATCGAACTAGTCTTTGGACTGAAACCGCTGTAACGATTTGGCGCAAAGGGACACATACAGAACATCTGTACGACCCGTACCTGGGTACTGCCCGAATGTTTTGGATCCTTATCAAATCATTTTAAGGAAAGCCATCGAAGCAATTCAGAGGTATGCTGCTAGATAGGTTCGATCAGCACTCGACTTTTACGGAAATGCTTTCGTGATCTCAAATGGGAATCCCTGCAGGAAACAAGACATTTCTTTTGCGAAACACTACTGCGAATGCTTACGGAGCCGGCATTTGCACAAAAATGGAAGGATCCTTCTGGACCGTGAATCTGGAGAAAACGAGACTCATACGGAGGAACATAGTCATTTGTGCCTCGCTCTTTTACACTTTACGTTGACTTGCCGAGTACGGAGTTACGTAGACACGATGTGTAGACACCGCAAACATTCTGAGGAATACGTCCAGTCCGCTTTGATGTTGATCAGATCTTCTTCTTCCGTCTACTTTTCTGCATTTTTTATCCATTTCTGCGTCCCATTTATTTCTGCCTTTTTCCATTCACAACCCATCATATAGCGACTTAATTTTCGGTACATTCGCCTTCTCATGAATTTCATTGTGTGTCCTATAAATTTAACAACGCTTGCGAAAAAAAGAAAGGAAAACTTTTATTGCGCCAAAATTTAGCCGGCCGTTGTTGCCGAGCGGTTCTAGGCGCTACATTCTGGTACGGTCGCAGGTTCGAATCCTGCCTTGGGCTTGGATGTGTGTGATATCCTTAGGTTTAAATAGTTCTAAGTTCTAGGGGACTGATGACCTCAGAAGTTAAGTCCCATAGTACTCAGAGCCATTTGAACCATTTTTGAGCCAAAATTTAATTTAAGATGTCGCGCAGACTAACACAACAGTTAAAGAGGATTTCGCTGCGTCTTATAAAGTGAATTCACATCAACGTTATTCATAAATGTTTAGAAATTTCCGTTGGTTTAAAAGGGGTTGACGGTTTCCAGGTACGGGATCCATCGATTATGATTTAATATTCTACATTTACATCTACATCCATACTCCGCTAGCCACCTTACGGTGTGCGGCGGAGGGTACCTTAAGTACCTCTATCGGTTCTCCCTTCTACTCCAGTCTCGTTCGTGGAAAGAAGGATTGTCGGTATGCCTCTGCGTGGGCTCCAATCTCTCTGATTTTATCCTCATGGTCTCTTCGCGAGATATACGTAGGAGGGAGCAATATACTGCTTGACTCCTCGGTGAAGGTATGTTCTCGAAACTTCAAAGCCCGTACCGAGCTACTGAGCGTCTCTCTTGCAGAGTCTTCGAGTGGAGTTTATCTGTCATTTCCGTAACGCTTTCGCGATTACTAAATGATCCTGTAACGAAGCGCGCTGCTCTCCGTTGGATCTTCTCTATCTCTTCGATCAACCCTATCTGGTACAGATCCCACACCGATGAGCAGTATTCAAGCAGTGGGCGAACAAGCGTACTGTAACCTACTTCCTTTGTTTTCGGATTGCATTTCCTTAGGATTCTTCCAATGAATCTCAGTCTGGCATCTGCTTTACCGACGATCAACTTTATATGATCATTCCATTTTAAATCACTTCTAATGCGTACTCCCAGATAATTTATGGAATTAACTGCTTCCAGTTGCTGACCCGCTATACTGTAGCTAAATGATAAGGGATCTTTCTCTCTATGTATCCGCAGCACATTACACTTGTCTACATTGAGATTCAATTGCCATTCCCTGCACCATGCGTCAATTCGTTGCATATCCTTCTGCATTTCAGTACAGTTTTCCATTGTTACAACCTGTCGCTATATCACAGCATCATCCGCAAAAAGCCTCAGTGAACTTCCGATGTTATCCACAACGTCGTTTATGTATATTGTGAATAGCAATGGTCCTACGAAACTCCCCTGCGGCACACCTGAAACCACTCTTACTTCGGAAGACTTCTCTCCATTGAGAATGACATGCTGCGTTCTGTTATCTAGGAACTCTTCAATCCAATCACACAATTGGTCTGATAGTCCATATGCTCTTACTTTGTTCATTCTAGTAGGAATGTGGTCAAAAGCAACGCAACATTGAAACGTATGTCGCATTGACTTTCGGAGTGATGGCGACTCAGCGATGCAGGTGGACACAACAAGTGTTGCAGCAGAAATTTACCTAGCAGTACTGTTTCAGACTACATCGTTTGCAGCGAAAGGCAGCAGGAAGTATTCATCTAACTAATTCATCAGCCGACACGGTGGGTACTTCGACGTTGCAATGGACGTTAGCAGGCCTTCGGCAAAATTTAATGAGCGTGTAATGTACCGCAATGTGCTTCCAGCATGCAGCAGGCGCTCCCAGCATCTTGACGCTGAATACTGTTGCCGGCACTGCATGGTTAAGTAGGCAGCGTTTCTTGAATCATTAACATACTTCCCCGGACTGAATTTCTTATAAGGAAAGATATTCCTTTTAAATCACGAGAGACATTTCATTGTGTATTACGTCAGCATACAAGATTGATTAACCCTACACAAGAGGAGATGGAGGGAGAGGAAATGTGAACAAGCGCTGTGCTGCCTGTTCAGGGAAGAGTACTGCCAGCTTCAGCAGACACGTAATTCAAAGGTAATTGCAGTTAGACCAGGCGTCCCAGACGTGTCCCTGTGAGGTGATCGCGGTTATTGGCGGCGAATCTAGTGTCGTGCCGCCATCGTACCAACGTAGCGGAAGCCATTATGCAACTATAATATCAGACGTGTGAACGGACCTTCCATTTTATTAGTATGTCCCCGCAAAGTTCCCGCACGCCCCGTTCCACATTCGGTTTAACGACAGCTGACTCTGACTACATCTCTACCGTCTCCAAATGCCTGATTCGACACTATGTGATTCTGGCGTGGAGGAAGGCACCGATCACACCATTTTGTGTTGCCTACTTCAGGGCCGTACAGTAACCACTTTACTACTTCGCTTGGCGCTTCGTGGACAAAAACCTCTCACCTGAATAAAGACTCGCTCCTTTCCCTTTGCGCCCTCCTTCCCCTCTCTCGGTATTTTTCCTTATGTCGACTCGGCTATTGCCGTGGTTTGTTACATTGCTTGCAGTTTTGTTCGCCTTGCTATTTCTTTTTCGCCTTTTGGTGTTTTTGGTGCCCCTTTGAGGGCTTAATCTGCACTTCCTGATTTTGCACTGTGAACCTTGTGGGGGAGAACTCCCTCCCTGGCATCAGTTCCTCTTCCCCCATCGTTCTCCTCTTGCTTACCTGCCGTAGCGCCTCCTTCCACACCGATAGGTCAGCAGCGTGTGCGGCCAGTGCGTGTTGTGTGGCTGTTATGTACCCATGCGACTGAGGCCCCTGAGAGCGCAGGGCTCACACTTCTGATGCTTGAGTTGTTGATTCCCCAAGAATGCCTAGATGTGGTTGTTTATCATTTCTCATTCTGGAACATTGGAGCTCCCGGCAACGGCCGCCACGCCAGATGGCGGCTGCTGTGGCCGGGTGACCCACATGAGGATAGCCCGTGATCAGATTGAGTAATATCAGGGCGATTGCTTTGCTTGTGAAACGCATTAAGCTTCAAAAAACTGCCCTTCTTCTACAGCCATCTCTTTGGTTGGTAATGGATCATTTAATGCTGCTTCTTACGACCTTGTGGCCTTCCTTTTCCTGCTACACCCTGTGAGGAGGTCCAGGCTTGCTGGCTTGAGGTGAAACGCTTTACCCGCTACCTGGTCTGCATTAGAACTGATGGGGACTCTTTCACCGCCGCCAAGCCCTTATTTTTTGTGCAAAATATCGGAGACAACAAGTCTGGCGAAGTGCAGTCACTCAGTGAAATGGGGTGAGGTTTGCTGTTGATCAGAACTTGTTCTGCCACTCAGTCTGTAGCCCTTCAAGCTTGTGACCATCTTGGCGACATCACGTTTCGGTGAGCCATTTTTCATAGGGACCTCATCCTTCAAACTCATGAGCAACTTCAGGCTTTTATGGAATGAGAGGGCGTTCATTTTGTTCAGAAAGATTGCATGGATAATCGTATTAATACCGGCGCCTTTATTCTGGCATTTGAGGGAGGTAACGTCAGAGAGAGGGTCAGGGTTATGTGTCATCAGTGTAACATGAAGTGGCCCATGTGTGTTAACTTTCATGTCTGTCACTTTCCACACTCATCAGATTGCCCAGTTAGAAAGATGGAGAAGATGATATAGGAGTATAAGTCCCTTGATCGTTTATCCTACACTGAGGCTCGTCAGAAATATGATCATTTTCACCCTGTGTCGACGACATCTAGCTTTGCCTCCGTTCCGTCCTTTTCCCACGTCCCTCTGCTGCCTCCCAGGCTGTAGGGCTGCTGCCACAACTCGACCGAGGTACCCTCAGTCTGTGTGCTCCAAGGTTACCCACTCTCCCTCACATCCAGATCTTACAGAAGCCTGCTCTCTCTCTCTCTCTCTCTGTGTGTGATCTGTCCTCCTTGACATATGAAAGTGAAAAGGTGCAATCCCCCCCCCCCTCTCGTAACCTGAGTGACATCTTCTTTATCGATGTCAGCGCATCCTCATTGGTCATAGATGGTGACTCCGCAGCGTGACTGGCTCCAGCTCATTCGCCTCCCATTTGGATCCTCATTCCATGCTTATTCAGTGGAACTGTAACTGATACTACCATCACCTATTGGAGTTGCAATTTCCTTTTACTTATCTCCTTTCTGTTCTTCAGGAATCTCGTTTTACTGATGCTACCCTTTCTGGTTTCTATGCATCCTGCCGGAACTGGGTTGGCTCTTTGAGGGTTTCTGGTGCTGTTACCAAGCTATCCCAAATGGATGTTCTTAGTATATAGATCCCCCTTCACAGCACTTTGGGAGCAGATGCCATCCCGGTCCACTTGAACTCTGCAGTAGCAGTTTGCAATCTCTATGTCCCTTCTGACAGGCCACTTCCCTAACTGCCCTTCTTCAGCTCTTCAGCAACTCCCCCCTCCCTTCCTCCTCATTAGTGATTTTAATGCCCATTACCCTTTGTGGAGCAATGCTTTTTTGTCTGGTCAGGGGCTTCTCATTGACCAATTTCTTGTGGACGACAAGCTGTATCTTCTAAATGATGGTTCCCCTACTCATTTTACTGTTGCCTAGGGCACTTCCGTTGCCATTTCTCTTTCGCTCGCATCCCTTCCCCTACTCCCTTTCTTACATTGATCACCACACAATGACCTCTGCAGTAGTGATCACTTCCTGTTGAGCCTCTCATTGCCATGCCATCTCACGTGGACCAGGTTACCATTCCCGGCTCTCCATCATGGTGTCTGGCCTCTATATACCTCCCAGGTCGTGTTGCTCGTTCTTTTTCAGGTTGTATTGATGAAGTCGTTTATGATCTGTCTGATATAATATTTTGTGCCACCAGCATCGTCATTCCCTGCTCAATGGGCGGCATTCACCATCGGCCAATTCTATGGTGGAGCACGGTCATTGTCACCACCATCTGTGATAACCGTCAAGCCTTGAAATACCATACGTGGCACCTGTGCTCAGTCGGCCTTATTACCTTTAAACGTCTTCACACCATAACCTGTCACTTAATCAGACATAGTAAGCAGGGATGTCGGGAATGCTTTGTCTCCTCCCTAGGTTATTCTTTCACTTCATCACATGTGTGGGCTATATTCTGATCCTCCAAGTTTATCAGCAGCGGCCTTCCATTTCTGGCCTTGCCCATCCAGATGGCCTTTGTACAGCTATGTCAGTTCTTGTGGAACACCTCACAACCCATTTTGCCCGGGCATCGGCTCCAGCCTCCTACCCAGCCACCTTACTCCTCTGGAAACAGTGGTCTGTAGTTTCCCACTTATGTTTCACCCCTTGCCTATCCTGAAATGAATCATTTACTGAAATTCAACTTCTTCTGGCCCTCACCTCCTCCCATGACTCAGCCACTGGCACCGATTCCATCCATATGCAATGTCTTCAACACCTCAGCCCTCCACAACGACGATATCTCCTCCAGATATTTAACTGCAGTTTTCTCCGAAGTATTTTCCACTCTCACCGGAGAAACTGTACTGCGGTTCCTGTTCTTACGCCTGGAAATGTTCCATCGTATCTTGATATTTGCTGGACAGTTATTGTGACCAGTGACCCCTGCATGTTGCCAGGATCAAACTTTCACTCTGCAGCAGAGTGTGCTCTGATATGAAACTTCCTTACATTAAAAGTGTGTGACGGAGCGAGACTCGAAGTCGGGACCTTTGTCTTTCATGAGCGAGTGCGCTACCCAAGCACGACTCACGACCCATCCTCACAGCTTTACTTCTGCCAGTACCTCGTCTCTTTCTTTCCAAACTTCACAGAAGCTCTCCTGCGAATCTTACTGAACTGAGACTCCTGGAAGAAAAGATATTGCGTAGACATGGCTTAGCCACAGCCTGGGGGATGTATTCAGAACGAAATTTTCATTCTGCAGTGGAATGTGCGGAGATATGAAACTTCCTGTAGATTAAAACTGTGTGGTGGACCGAGACTCGAACTCGGGACCTTTGCCGAAAGGCACACGGTTTCAATCTCCCAGGAAGTTCCCCTGCATGTTATTTCAACATATGGTGACTCGTCATCTCAGTTGAATCCGGGAACTTCAGGACCCTTTACCTCTTACCAGTGCAGTTTTCATCTCCCTGCTTTCCAGTGTGGCTCTCTAGACGGACGGTCTCTGATTGATGATCTGCATCAATTGGAAAACACAGTCTGACTGGCCTTTTCGCAGCACAGCCATCCAGTTGCCGTTTTTGTCCACTTCATATGACCTATGACACAGTTTGGCGCCATAATATCTTGCTTATGCTCCATCAGTGGGGTCTTCAGAGCCCCTTTTTCGATTTTTATTCGTCAGTTCCCGTCCTACCTGACACTGAGAGTTCAGTTGGCGTTGTTCTCACCTCTCTGCAGACCCAGGAGAATGGTATTCCACAAGCTTCCATATTAAGTGTCCTTTTTTCTCATTATTGTCAATGGACTTGTGGTCCAATGAACCATTGGTCACCCTTGCTCTGCATGAGGATGATTTCTGTATTTGGTTTAGCTCCCACTCAGTGAGTCACCCAGAGTAGCCGAGCAGTTCTAGGCGCTACAGTCTGGAACTGCGCGACCGCTACGGTCGCAGGTTCGAATCCTGCCTCGGACATGGGTGTGTGTGATGTCCTTAGGTTAGTTATGTGTTCTCGTAAACTCGATGTCCTTTGCCTTCTTGCCCACACCTGTTGGAGTGCAGTTATTTGACTCTTCTCCACCTTTATCAGGCATTAGTTCTGGCTCATCTGTACTAAGGGGACTGATGACCTTAGAAGTTAAGTCCCATAGTGCTCATAGCCATTTGAACCATTTTGAAACCTCTCAGTGACCGTTGCAGAGCGACAACTCCAGGGTGCCATATGGCACGCTTTTCCATGGATACTCACACACAGTTTTCAGTTCCCTCCACTTAAGTCGAGGGAGTTGCATTTCTACCGCCATATTTCACACAGACCATCCTGATACAGGGTTCTACCTCAGTGCCTAACACATGTCTGTGGTTCCCAAGTTCCATTCATTGGGTTTTCTTTTTGACAATAACCTTACTTGGTTTCCTCATATCCACCTTCTGAAGGTTTGGTGTTCTCGTAAACTCGATGTCCTTTGCCTCCTTGCCCACACCTGTTGGAGTGCAGATATTTGACTCTTCTCCACCTTTATCAGGCATTAGTTCTGGCTCATCTGTACTAAGGCTGTTAAATTTGTGTTTCCTGCCCCTTCCACACTGCTCCTTTTGGAACCAGTTCACCATTGTGGTAACCATTTGTCCACTAGTGCCTTATGCAATATCCCTGTCGATAGTCATCTTGTTGACATTGGGTTCCATACCCATTTGGTTTGTCAGTCCCAGCTCCTGGTTTCCTGCGCCATCACTATCCACTCTTCCCCTGTTCACCCCTCCTATTCTATTGTATTCTCGGCTTTGTGACATTGCCTGCCCACTGCCTGCCTGCAGGTGGGTTTACCAGTTTCACTCCTCCCCACTTCTCTTTGCTGTGATTTCCATCTCCTCTCTTTGCCATCTTACCAATGTTATCTCTCGACCACCTCACTTTGGTTATATACTTGGTCCCAGAGTTGAATGGATCTCTTCTGGTGTCTGAAATGTCCATCGTCCCAGTGGTGTTCCATTGTTTGTTCTGCCTGCTGATGCTATTGTTTTTTGCTCCAATCACGTGAGATATGCTTTCATGCCTTATGCTGGCACAGAACACCATCTGTTGCTTGCTATGTGTGGGGCGTTTACCACAAAACTGATGGCGAGCCCTCTGCTTTATTAAATAATGTTATGTATGGACTCAAAGAGTCGCCTCCAGGCTATCGCTCAGTGTTTTCCGCCACCCCTTGGTCTCTGCTTCTCGCCGATCTTGGTACTTCTGCTCGTCAAATATCTTTATGCTCAATCGTTAGCTGCCTCTTGAAGGGCTACCCCATTTCTAATAAACTTCGAGAAATCAATGAGATTCTTCCCTTTGCCTCTCCCAGTGGGAATCTATCGTCCTCTGCCGTCTTCCTAGCAGCAGTACTGTGTTGACCTATGGTTTTTTTGCTCTGCAGTGGTCCACCCACCTCTGTAGCTGTGGGGCCCCCCTGCCAGAGATCCATATTTTGCTGCCCATGCCTTTTAGCCCTTCACACTGAATATGGCATATGACCTTTCTTGTTAGTGGACAACCCTAGCATTTTTACGCCTATCCTCAGTTTTCTTTGCGGAAGTGGTTTGTCCTCCCAGCTGTACCTGAATTCCCTCTGGGGTTGGAGTCCCTCAGTTAGCATTGACGATGGCTACAAAGGCCGTGGCTTTGCTTCCACCTGGCCATGGTCTTCCCCCACCCCCTTTTCCGTACGTTTAGTCTCGCCTTTTGCGTCGTTTTGTTTCCCCTTTTCTTGTGTCGTGCTCGTGGTGTGGTGCTGGCGCCCAAACGTGCGTCGCATCGCTGCTCTGTTGCTGTCCCCCCCCCCCCCCCCCCCACTCCTGCTCTTTACTCTTCCTGCTGCTGCGACGTTCTTTTCAACTCTTTATTTGTCCGTTTTCCCTTCCCCTTGACTGGACTGTGCTGTTTCTGAAGTTACTCCCTTGGCTTCTGCCACCTTAGATCATGGAACCGATGACTTCGCTGTTTGGTCCCTTGCCCGAATCATTCAGTAAACCAACCATTCGTTTGATCGATCTGTATTAAGAGGCACAGTAAAACTCGAGCAGCGACTGAGCAGCGCTGATGCATGGCAGTAGCAGTCCGCGCAGGTCAAAGCAGTTCTGCTGCTGCTGTTCCATGGACATGATTCGCGTTATAATGTCCCACTGAATACATATAGCTAAAACGAATATCACATTACACTAATTTGGGGCTGCTCAATGAATGAACACGTAAAACACCGCTTTGAAAATCATTTTCTCGCAACGGGAAACAAACCGGCGCTTTCCGTCCACACTGTGCATCCTACGAAAGAATTCTATAGCAGTATTTGTTTGGGCTGACTCCATCTACACAATGAAAAAACAAAATAGTAGGTTTTGTATCTGGCGAAACGCCAGAGAAAATGCTCCTGGTGACTCTTAGGAGGGACGCACTGTGTGTGTGTGTGTGTGTGTGTGTGTGTGAGTGTGAGTGATTGAATATGTTTTTCATTTACTGAAGTAAGTGTTGCTCATTATAATTTATAGCATGACGAGTGTACAGAGACTAATCGCAAAGTTCAGGTGAGATGGGTATGAGGCTGCTAAGAGTAAAACTTCTACACGGGATTTTTTAAGGATCGTACTTAAGCACACGACTCATTCATTGATGGTTGCAAGACAATACTCTCTGCAGAGATTACAGGTGCTGAAACAATTGCCATTACCAGAAAAAATGTTTACCATAGTATGAGATTAGCCTTTTCTCGTGTCGGTACCAGCTAGAATACGAAACATAACAGCACAATTCGCAGCACCGGGAGGACAATTGTGGGTGGAAAGTCTAAACATCGTGCGTAAAATGGAAGCAGCAACTCGTCAGCAGCACACAAATCTGACTTTGTGAGAATGGTGGAGGGTGAGATGAATTCCCCTTGACTTTGCACATTGATTACACTGGCCAACAATGAACATATTTCGGGCTCAAAAATAGTTAATTATCATGTATTTCCGTCTGATGAATTAAGGAAATCACCATAAAATGACAGATTAGCTGTTCATTTGGAGATAAAGTGATGTTTCATTATTATAGTCAAATTTTCAGTTTGGGGTAATTGCTGCGACTGTGAGTTTCATGTCGTTTCTGCTGTAATTAAAGCAGAATTTCTGGTTTGAGAGTGGATTTGTAGCGTAAAATTGGTATAAATACCACGAAAATGTTTAAATAAGGTTCCTAATTTGTGTTACATTTGTGGTGAAATAACATTTTTACCACCGAAACGCAGTCTGACGCCTCCTGTGAAGACTGCCTATCAGCATTACTTCAGTATGAAAGTAGGGGACGAGGATAAGTCTTGGCCTCCACTTACATGTTGCAACGCATGTTCAGTTCCTGCGTGAGAATGGCTGAAAAATAAGAAACGATCTATGGCTTCTGATGTGCCTATGGTTTGGCGGGAACCTACAAACTATACAGATCACTGCTATTGATGCTTGACACCACCTATAAAGGCATGATTGTCTATGATGAAAAGATGAACAGTTCAGTACCCGAATTTTCCATCTGCCAATCGACCTATTCCGCATTCAGTTTACCAGTTCCTACTCCACCTGAAAATTGTGTGTTTGAAATAGAAAATGAAGACAGTGTGGAAGAAGAAGAAGAAGAAGAAGAAGAAGAATAAGAACCAAACAAGCCTTCCAAGTCCCGTGACTCTGATTTTAAGGGGAAAGATGATAAGCTGCACATACTGAGTCAAGCGGAATTGAGTGATCTCCTTACAGACATTCACCTGTTAAGAGTGGGAGAAATTCTTGGGTCTCGACTACATCAATGGAATCTTCTCGAAAGTGATATTGCAGTCTCACAGTACAGAAAACGTCGCATTGAACTGCTTCCCTTTTTGGAGAAGGAAACCGATCTTCTTTTTTGCTGCGACACGAATGGCGTGATGAATTGTTTGAATTTGAACCATGATCCAACTGAATGAATACTGTTCATCGACTCCTCCGAGTTTAGTTTGAAACCTGTGTTACCTCACAGTGGCAACAGTCTTCCTTCTATTCCTGTTGGTCTCCCAGTTCACATGAAAGAGTCATATGCAAATATGACAGCCCTCTTGGACTCAATCAAATATCACGAACACAAATGGAGAACCTGTGTTGATCTAAAAGTCATTGCCACACTCATATGCAACTGGGGTACACAAAAAATTGCTGCTTCTTATGTATACGAGACAATAGCGAGCGAAAATAGCATTATATTAAAGCAGGGGCCTGTAAGAAATCTTAATCCTAGCGAGAAAAATGTCGCTGCCAAGACTCTCGTGGACCCAAAAGATGTTCTTCTTCCAGCCCTGCATATCAATCCGGAGTTGATCAAAAATTTTATCAAAGTTATGGACCAAGAAGGACGGCCCTTTAAGTACATAAGAGACAAGTTTTCGGAATTAAGTGATGCAAAAGGTAAGGAACACATTTTTATCGCGCCACAAATTCGAGAACTCATAGAGGATCCTGCATTTGACCAAGTTTTGGAGGGGAAAGGAAAGGAAGTTTGGGAAGCCCTCGAGGGAGTTGTTCGTGGATTTTTAGGCAACAAAAGATATGATAACTACATTCAGTTGGTGACAGTGCTCCTGCCAGAATACCATAACCTTGGATGCAACATGTCCCTCAAAATCCATTTTCTCCTCTCCCACCTAGACATTTTCCCTCCTAGTTGTGGAGCTGTCATTGGTGAACATGGAGAAATATTCCATAAGGACATTTCTGTTGTGGAAAAAAGATATCAGAGCCATTGGAATGAAGCAATGCTTGTGGATTACTGTTGGTCTTTGGGTAGGCACCCACTGGAACTCCGTTCCAAGAGCTAAGCTAAAAGACGACGATCTCATGCAACCACCACATGATTCTCTTCAGACCCAACTATCTGCGAGGTATTGGTTCAAATGGTTCAAATGGCTCTGAGCACTATGGGACTTAACTTCTGAGGTGATCAGTCAAATGGTTCAAATGGCTCTGAACACTATGGAACACAACTTCTGAGGTCATTAGTCCCCTAGAAGTTAGAACTAGTTAAACCTAACTAACCTAAGGACTTCACACACATCCATGCCCGAGGCAGGATGCGAACCTGCGACCGTAGCGGGCGCGCGGCTGCAGACTGTAGAGCCTAGAACCGCTCGGCCACTCCGGCCGGCTACAAATTCGGGCTCGTTTCCTCTCGGTACAAACACGTTACTCTTTCTGGTCCGAACCTGCTTCCTTTCTTGCTCGCTTTTCGTCACCCACCTCCAGACTTGGTGATTACAATAGCACATGTACTTTCTCGTGGTTTCCTATAATATTATACCGTTTTCGAGGTACTTCTCGATATTAAGCACTCGGCAGCATGCTACCGATCGCTTGCGCAACATAATTCCCATGTTAGAGACTGGAAATTATTTCTCTAGAAACGCGACGCTTTAGCTAGGTAGGGCATGCTGTAAACCACTAATTAGGAACTTGTCACGTCTAGGAAGACATTTACTCAACAACTCGAAGAAAAAATAGAGAAATCTGATATTTCCAATAGCGAATACGGATGTGCGTGATGTAGTAGATTCCAAATCATACCTACAATTTACAAAGTCACGCCGGTCCTCAACACTAATCCGCCGGGTGGATTCGTGCCAGGGAGCGGCACGCCTTCCCGCCACGCAAGCAGTGCGTTAGACCGCCCGGCTAACCGGGCAGGCTGACATAAGCTTACTTAAATCTCGCTTTGTGTTCTAAAATATGAAATACCAGTTGACAGTAAAGTGGGAAAAGACGTGGAGAACGATGTAACTTGCACTATTGCAATCCACAAAACACACTAACGATACAAATAAGACAGGGAACATGATATACTGCCAAGTGCTGATACGCATAATAAAAAGCCAACTTCTAAAATCTTATCTTTAAAATTATTGTAGTTTAGAAATAAATAGACATCTATTTAAGGTGACGCATGGTTGTTGAAACATATGGGTATAGTACTAGAAGAAAAAACAGTATTGTGTTTTACATTCGGTAAATGAAAAGTAAAACAAAAAAATAAATAAGATGAAGATAACAGCCAGTAAATCATTCAGTAACGAAGCTGATGCTATCCGCAAACAAGAATTTAATACTTCGTTTATTTCACAGTTTTTATTAGGTTCGAGCTCTTTGCAAAAAGAAATTAGCTGAGCTGTATCATCAGGAGAGTTGAGAGCGAAGTTCATGTGCTTAAACCAACAAAAAATTGGTTTGACGGGGGAGGAGGGGGGGGGGGGGATTCGTTGCTCCCGTATTTCACACAGACTTTGAGCACCCTGACAGAACATTTAAATTAAGTTTCGAAAAAAGCTGTCTGTGTCACATCCGTGACAGAGACGTCCGTAATCAGTAACTGAACGTACCATCGCATCGTCCAATAGAGCGTTAGAGGAGCCACCATTCAGTCTCCGTGAAACATTCTCCATAGATCCGACTGTGATGATAAGCACCTCACAATTCTGTGCAAAATACATCATGTGTGCCGTTCAGATTTTTTTTTTCTTTGACCGACGCAACTTCACAAGTATTTGACGCCGGTCTTCATACGGAAATGGTGTAGGTCGTGGAGAGTATCCTGAACAAAGGTCTACCCACCACTGATCAAAATGACCGATGAAGGTAGTTCTCTGCAACTGGAAAGCAGCGTTGAATGTGTTCGGTTGACTACATCCTCCAAAACTGAGACCTGCAATGTGTGTGCCTTGCTACGGCGAACTGACACATTGATTCTCACTTTGTTCTGAACCAATCACTTTCCACTGTAATACAAATTGTAAGGTCCTTGCCAAACTTTAATATTACAATTCGTCATAACTTAGGCATCGGATAAATTAACTAATAGGGGGTCTCACATTCTTCGTAGCATATCTCTCGAGCAACAACAGAGCCATCTAAACAAATAAACAATTATACTCCCAAAGTAAAATTTTGTACGGTTTGCAAGGGGAAATTTAGAAAAGCAAAAGTTTCAGGGTCCACTTTTACGGTTTATTGAGTTAATTCTGAAAAATTACTCTCCCTAAGAGGTCCAAGACACACATATAATTTAGAAGTCGTAATTTTTATCTTTCGTTCGGGCTCAGAGCACGATTCGTGGATTTAGCATTTTACCCGGAATCAATTTACACGATTTCGGTGTCCAAAATAAATCTTTCATGGTCGGAAAGCTCCGTGGCCCTCAACAGTGGCAGTTAATGTTGTTATCACGCGTAGCTCAGCTAAAATCTCAAATAGGTTCAGCAAATGTTTCCCGTCCACAGTAATTCGCGATAGCTCACACTCTCCTATATTGCCTGCGTCAGTGGAAAATTAAGTCGTCGTTAAAACTCTGATCTCTACACAATAGTGGCGATGTTGTCGCGCGCGTGTCCTGCGAGCCGACCGTTCCGTACGAACACACTCCACAGACTGCCCCCTTGCAGCGAACTCGAAAATCCGGCCTGTCTCTGTGCGCAGACAATGCCCCTGTTGTCGAGCGGCAGCCGAACACAACTACTGTAGCAAAAAAGAACAACACAGGAGAAGCTTACGTTGTGCACCAACTCGGGGATAAGCCGGGGTACACAATGAGGGACCGACGTCTGAATCTGTGCAATAAAACCCCCGGTACCTCGGCTTTAGGAGGGAAGATTAATCGCCAAGTGTTCAACAAGAAGCATCGCCGCTTCTCTCGATCTACATCTATCCATAATCTACAAACCACATTGAAATTCATGTGAGGGTGCTTTGCATTGTACCTGTTGTTTTGGCTTTTGCTGTTATATTCGCGTTGGAACTTTTACGGAACAATTTTTCCAAAACTGCTCTGTAAGCTGATAAATCCCCCACCGTTCAAATTAGAATATCAAATCAATACATATTACTAGTGGAGAGCAATATGCAAGGAACTGAAACAGATACCAATGATTGCGAATTTAATAAGTACTTCTTCATTACATTTTTATGCGGTGATGAAAACTATGCTTTATTCTTCTGTAAGCTGAGTCCGATGGCTAACTGTGAGAAGGCGAGGGCCACAGCGATAGAATAGCGAAAGAGTCGTAAAACTGTTGTTTCGCTAAAATGCAGAGTCGCTGGTGGGAATGGGGGGGGGGGGGGGGGGGGGGCGAAGGCCTCGGCTGCCACAGCAGGAGGCACAGGAGGCAGCAGGCCGACCTCGGCAAGTTGTGAACTGGTGGTACTGTGAGACGCAGTGACAAGAGCTGTCTGCAAGGGGATGGGCAAACCTGAGACACTCAGACTGAGAGGCATCTGCCGGACTCAGAAAGGAGGTATGCAATACTGGAAGTGCAACTTTTATATGGACTGGCTCACCAAAAGTGGTTTTGTAGCGGGGACGAAATCTTGTGAGTGCCTACATGTGCCCGATATCATTGGCCGCAATATCAAATCAATATCATAGTGGGAGAGAGTTTCTGCTTTCTCCCTGCACTCTAAAGAGTGAAATGTGTGCCACTAGTTAATCATAGCACATTGTTTAACAGGAGGGAAATTGCTGGTATTTTTAAGATGATTTTTTCATTTCACAGAAGTCGGAAGGTTCACGGTGATTTGATAACAAGCCTAAGGAATAGTCCAGAGAGGGAACACACGGTCTGCGTCTGCGCTTCCAGGAAGCCAAGCTTTAACAAATGGTCATTTCGACAATCTATCTCAGAGCCAAGCAGAGACGCTGGGACCTGACGTGTAGCTTTCAGTTACTACTGCAACCATTCTCTGCATATGAGTTTTACAATGATGCTACGCATTTGTAGTGTTTGTGCACGATGTGACGAAGTGGACGCCAAGTTGTTTCGAGTTAGGCCCTTGCTTTTCTGAAATAATGGTGTATGAATTCAATATGAACTTAGGAAACGTTACTAGTGCGCATGTGGACATTACTAAGTCTTTCCTTTAACCTGTCAACTACTTCAGCAATCATGGGTAATTCACATCTTCAAATGGTTCAAATTGCTCTGAGCACTATGGGACTTAACATCTGAGGTCATCAGTCCCGTAGAACTTAGAACTACTTAAACCTAACGAACCTAAGGACATCACACACATCCATGCCCGAGGCAGGATTCGAACCTGCGACCGTAGCGGTCGCGCGGTTCCAGGCTGAAGCGCCTAGAACCGCTTGGCCACCAGTGGCTGGCAATTCACATGTACATAGCAAATTGTACAACATAATTGGTATTTCTTTCTCAATTTTTCAATTTTGCGGTTGCCACCCTGTACGACTGTACTTTCGATAAGCATATGATGCAAACGGAACAAGGAAAGAGTCGTTAGGTTTGTATCATTTCCTTACTTACGTTGGCAACACGTACGTAAGTAGCTAAGAATAGACACACACAGTGAACACACAGTTACGACAGAAATCAGTCACAGTTCTCGTAACAAAAATCTGCAGTTAGTGCCGGATCAATAGTGGTGATAGAAAGTAGTTGGATTAAGAAATTAGAAACCTACAAAACAAAAAGATCGTGGCGTGAAAATCTGTCGATATTTATAAGTGAAGTGACATTGCGACCCCTAACCTGCTACAAGACCAGAGGAAACAGATTTCCCCTCAAAAAAAAAAAAAAAAAAAGTGTAACTGTAAATAGTAACTCGTTAACATAAAAATTACAACGGAAACTATTTACTCGCCTATACGTATCGCACGTGAAACGAAACTGTGTTATTCCAGATGCAATCCATTCAAGATGCCTTAACATGTATTGCGAAACGCTTCTAAACATTAATAAATACCGGGTGATCAAAAAGTCAGTATAAATTTGAAAACTGAATAACTTTCAGAATACTGCAGATAGAGAGGTACAAATTGACACACATGCATGGAATGACATTGGGTTTTATTAGAACGAAAAAAAAATACAAAAGTTCAAAAAATGTCCGACAGATGGCGCTTCATCTGATCAGAATAGCAATAATTAGCATGACAAAGTAAGACAAAGAAAAGATGATGTTCTTTATAGGAAATGCTCAATATGCCCACCATCATTCCTCAACAATAGCTGTAATCGAGGAATAATGTTGTGAACAGCACTGTAAAGCATGTCCGGAGTTATGGTGAGGCATTGGCGTCGGATATTGTCTTTCAGCATCCCTAGAGATGTCGGTCGATCACGATACACTTGCGGCTTCAGGTAACCCCAAATCCAATAATCGCACGGACTGAGGTCTGGGGATCTGGGAGGCCAAGCATGACGAAAGTGGCGGCTGAACACACGATCATCACCAAACGACGCGCGCTAGAGACCATTCACGCGTCTAGCAATATGGGGTGGAGCGCCATCCTGCATAAACATCGTACTGTTTATCAGACAGGCTGGGGATTATGCGATTCGGTAACATATCGGCGTACCTTTCACCCGTCACGGTAGCAGTTACAAAACCAGAATCGCGCATTTCCTCGAAGAAAAAAGGCCCGATAATGGCAGATGTGGTGAATCCAACCCATACCGCGAATTACTCGTCATGCAATGGAGTTTCCACGACAGTTCTAGGATTTTCCGTAGCCGAAATTCTGCAGTTGTGGGCGTTGATAGACCCTCGGAGCGTGAAATGAGCTTTGTAGGTCCACAACACGTTACTCAACCAATCGTCGTCATCCGCCATCTTTTGAAACGCCCACACCGCAAATGCCCTCCGCTTCCCTAAATCGCCATGTAACAGTTCATGATGCTGATGGATTTTGTAAGGATAGCATCGGAGGGAAGGCCTAAGTGCCAACCAAACAGTAGTGCATGGAATGCCGGTGCGACGTGCGACTGCACGAGCGCTGAATTCCCCGTGCATAGACGAACACGCTACAGTCTCCATTTCTGCCTGAACTGTCGCAGCAGCATTACGCCTTGTGCTCGGTCGGCCACTACGGGGTCTATCGTCTAAACAACCTGTGGCTTCGAACTTCGAAATGATTCTCGCCACAGCTGCATTTGTCAACGGTCCTTTACCCGTTCGAATCCCATTCCTATGGCGATAGGATTGTAACGCTGAACATTCCCCATTCTGATAATATAGCTTCACTAAAAGCGCCTTTTCAGGTAACGTCAACATGCTGGCGCATCTGATTCTCTCTCTCATTACAGCTCCTTTAATACACGATTGTCATGCGCAGTCACTGACGTTTTGCTGTCCAGCGCCATCTGTCGGACATTTTTTGAACTTTTGTATTTTTTGTTCTAATAAAACTCCATGTCATTCCAAGGATGTGTGTCAATTTTTACCTCTCTACTTACATTATTCCGTGATTTATTAAGTTTTCAAATTTATACTGACTTTTCGATCACCCGGTATGTACAGCACCAATATACTGTGTTCCAGTTTGCTGCGCCTAATGTCCAATGATGTTGTTAAGCTGCATCACATTTGAGCTCAAATTTTACTGTAAGATTCTACGAGAGGTGGTTGTCAAGATTATTCTACGGTAGCTACGTGTATCACACGTGCTGCCGTTATAGTGTTCCACACGAGGGTACCGCCGAGGAGAAGTCGGATCCCGCTGCGGAAGAATTTCGTACAGAGCCGCCACAGAGGTGGCAGCTGCAGCTTCCAGCGGTGCCGGCCGCGGTGTCGCCGGCGCGCCGGTATCGCGTGCCGCGTGTTTGCGCAGCCTATCTGTGTGGGCCGTCCTGTCAGGACAGCGCGCCTGCGCCGGCGCCAGCCGCGGAGAGAGGAGGCCGGCGAACGCGCACGGTCCAGTGTCGGCGACCTTCCGGGAGTCGGGCTCTGCTGCATACCTACCAGTGAACCTGGTACTGCTCAAGTCTCTTACGCTCGGTTTGAGCAAAACGATAACGACAAACTATGAGGGTCTGTAGACGGTATGACGAACAGTTACGACATCCAACGGCGCTAAGGATAGTCTACACGGTGCCACCAGTTTGCGAAACCGAGCTTCGAAACTGCACTGGCGGTCAGTGCGCAAGCGCGGAACGCGGTTGGACAACGAGCTGACGACACTAAAGAGTTTCTGTTTGTTTCAACCTTGCCGACACAAAATTTATAGCGTGTGTGGTTTGAAATTAGTTGTAATGTCAGTAGCGTTGAAACGGTACAGTAGTTTCCGCTCTATAAGCAGCTGGTTTTGCTGGTAGCTCGCACCGAGAAATACAAGCAGAGGCGGCTCTGCCGCCAATTTTATGGCACGACGCGGCCGGCCGCGGGTGCAACAGAACCCATGTGGACGGGTGGAAAGAAATCTGTCAGGCTTCATAATACGTATTTATATGTGTCGTGTATTGTGCATTTCTTGTACGTGAATGTGAATCTGCACATTAACTTTCCTAATCCTCCTCACACCTTTCCGTAAAGCGTGGCCAAATCGTAGTTGGGAAGTAGTTCTGTAGAATAGTAGTGCCAACTTCACTCTTGGGTATGGGGTCAGAGAGACATCACAGGCAGGTAAAAGTCAAAGACGTTTCAGTGTCACAAGATTTGGAGTGGAGAGGTTGGTCGCCGCCAAGTGGTCCGACCATCCACTCCATCGGGGCCCAGGAAGACCTCCGGGTGCCCGCCATATTCGAGGGGTGGTACAAAAGACGGGTAAGTGAGCAGACGTGCCCTTAGTGCGTCTGTCTCAATGTTCACGCTTGGAAGAGAAGTATTTGAATATTTGTACTAATTCTTTTATTTCCAGCTTTGAATTGTGTAAGGAAATGAATGTTCTCGTTTAATATCGGGAATTTGACCCCCCGTGTTAACGTATCTGGTTCCCAGTTTGCCCGTTATCCTCCTGACATAGTGGATGTCCTATGTAAAATATTGGGAGAATTTGGTGGTATACATTTGGCCAACGCAATTCCGTCTTGATCGTAGAAATGTGCGTGCAGATTAGTATACAATATATAATTTGTAAGATTGTGATATCTGTAAACTGTACCAATTGCTACAATCGATGTAAAGTTGAGTGATAATGTTTAAAATAAATAGGTAATCAATTGTTATCAATCTTCAACATACCTTAAAAATCACAAAGAAATCAAGTTAAAGGAATTCATTTACAATAAAAGATATAGAATTCAGGGACCCACACATCAGCGTGTGAGCCCTCCAGCCCCTTGCCTAGTATCATACAGAAAGGGCACGCTCTCTAGGTAGCGCTCTCAAGCTCCCCTCCATAGTTATCCGTTGCGCAATTTTCATTCACGGCTTGACGACATCGACTTTCATCTGGCGTCCCTAGGCAAGGAGGTTAGACGGGACACCTTTCAGTGTGTCGACAAACTTAAATATGAAGAGAAGAACGGAACAAATTTTTCGCTGTCCGGACATCTATGGTGTGCTATTTGTGGGAATTCAGTGAAGTTGGCTACCAAAACCACGAGCCACGCGGTTTTGCAGTTGAGGCCGTCTTACTGGGTCTCAGCGTGGACAGACTAGCGGCGTCAGTCCTGAGGGGCGAAATTCATTCCACATAGAGGAGCAAATAAAATACGATAAACACAAGGAAGTGAAACACCTCGCTGTGGAACAAACCACATCTGCAAGATGTGATCACGGCGGATTCTTTCTTAGGGATGACTGTGTACAAGAAGAACAGCTACACAAATCTGGTACTGAAGCTGAATTCTTCATTCAATATTCACTTATGTGACGGCACAGTACTGCGTCAAATTCGGAAACTACGGTCATGGCATCACAAAGAGCTGGCAGTAATTTTGCAGTTGTAATTGATTTCGGAACATGAAAAACGTGAAACGATTACCAGTCTCCACTTAACACAAAAAAAGTATCTTTCTTCATGATCGCATCACTAACTTTGTTAAGAAGAAGAGTAAACTGTTCTGGTGACGTTATAAAATGGCTGAACTAACTTCTCGGATATCCACAATAATTACTTTCAACAAGATCGCTGAACAACGGAGCTGACTTTCTTTTTCTTATTCGATGGTGAATCGAAATTCGTCCCTAATTTCTTTTCTTATGCAGCGATTTCATGCACACAAGCATTAACTTTGTCACTACTCGTGCAGCTCCCAAGACTTTCATTTCCGAGTTGCCTCTGTCACACACGGAACCATTTTCACGAAACTGTTTTTCAGACCGTGTTCCGCAACCTGATATCGCGGTGTCCACTAGGCTTTACAGAAGGCAACGCCTGCCGCTAGGCATCCCTTTCAGCAGCTAAGTTCTGCTCCACCTCCAAGCCAGTACAGGGCTATTACAAATGATTGAAGCGATTTCATAAATTCACTGTAGCTCCATTCATTGACATATGGTCACGACACACTACAGATACGTAGAAAAACTCATAAAGTTTTGTTCGGCTGAAGTCGCACTTCAGGTTTCTGCCGCCAGAGCGCTCGAGAGAGCAGTGAGACAAAATGGCGACAGGAGCCGAGAAAGCGTATGTCGTGCATGAAATGCACTCACATCAGTCAATCATAACAGTGCAACGACACTTCAGGACGAAGTTCAACAAAGATCCACCAACTGCTAACTCCATTCGGCTATGGTATGCGCAGTTTAAAGCTTCTGGATCCCTCTGTAGGCGGAAATCAACGGGTCGGCCTGCAGTGAACGAAGAAACGGTTGAACGCGTGCGGGCAAGTTTCACGCGTAGCCCGCGGAAGTCGACGAATAAAGCAAGCACTGAGCTAAACGTACCACAGCCGACGGTTTGGAAAATCTTACGGAAAAGGCTAAAGCAGAAGCATTTCTTAAACAGGAGATTGGAAAACCGATGGATCGGTCGTGGTGGAGATCATGATCAACAATTCATGTCATGGCCTCCACGCTCTCCCGACTTAACCCCATGCGATTTCTTTCTGTGGGGTTATGTGAAAGATTCAGTGTTTAAACCTCCTCTACCAAGAAACGTGCCACAACTGCGAGCTCGAATCAACGATGCTTTCGAACTCATTGATGGGGACATGCTGCGCCGAGTGTGGGAGGAACTTGATTATCGGCTTGATGTCTGCCGAATCACTAAAGGGGCACATATCGAACATTTGTGAATGCCTAAGAAAACTTTTTGAGTTTTTGTATGTGTGTGCAAAGCATTGTGAAAATATCTCAAATAATAAAGTTATTGTAGAGCTGTGAAATCGCTTCAATCATTTGTAATAACCCTGTATATTTCTCGAGTTCTATTGAGGGAACGAATGCTAGAGAAAAGTACCCTAGTGCACTCTTAGCGGATTTACTAAGGGACTTGATGTAGACGTCTTAATGTTTACAAGCGGATCTACACACATCTACATCAACATCTGAACCCTGTGGGCGACCTTACGGTGTGCGGCGAAGGGTACATGTAGTACGAGAATCATTTTCCGCCTTTCTAATCCATTCCCAATAGCGCGTGGGAATAATGATTGCCGACAAAACTCCGTTTGAGTGATAATACCACTGATTTTCTTATCTTTGTCATTTCGCGTAAGATATCGTTGCCCGACCCTTACTAGAGCGCACTCTCTGAGAAACCAGCTGCATCTCTCCATGTTACACAACGCCCTTTTTCTAGTGACTGCCACTAGGGGTTGTTGAAAGTCTGCTTAACGCTGTCACAACGAGACGTGGTGCTCTTCGTTGAATCATCTCTGCGTCCTCCGTACAGCCGCGCGGGATTAGCCGAGCGGTCTAAAGGGCTGCAGTCTTGGACTGTACTTCTGGTCCCGGTGAAGGTTCGAGTCCACCCTCGGGCGTGGGTGTGTGTGTTTGACCTTAGGATAATTTAGGTTACGTAGTGTGTAAGCTTAGGGACTGATGACCTTTGCAGTCATGTCCCATAAGATTTCACACACATCTGAACATTTTTTCCTCCGTAAATCCTACCGAGGGAGGTGGCTCAGTGGTAAGCAAATTCGGATCGCATTTGAGAGGACGACTTTCAAACCCGCTTCCAGTCATGAATATTTAGGTTTTCCGTGATGCCACTTCAGGCAAATGCTGGAATGATTCCTTTGAAATGGCAGGGCCGATTTCCTTCGCTATCGTTCCCTAATCCGAGCTTGTGTTTCGTCTCTATATATCCTTCTCGGTAAGTATCAGACTGATAAACAATATTCACGAAATCGTCGGACATCTGTTTAGTCATCCAAATCTTTGGTGGATGAGTTACGTTTCCTTAAGATTCTTCCAGTGACTCTCAGACTGGCAACTGCTTTCACTACAATTAACATTATGGCGCCGTTCCGCTCTAGGTGACTCGAGGCGATTACTCATAGCTAAATCACACTTGTCATTGTTTCCACTGTGTATTGACGAGTGACGGATCTATTCACCTATTAAGGCACAATGTGTTATACTTATTTGTGTTCAACTTTGAGGTCGTGCACCGATCATCGATCCTTCGCAGCTCTTCCTGCTTCCTGCATTCCGCTACAGCCTCCTGGCGCGCCAACCTTCTTGTGGGCAGTATGATCGTCTGTGAACAGCCTCGTGGAGCTTCCGACGCGGGTCCAAAGACTTGCCTTTCTTATGTGCCGGAGTACTGTAGCAAAAGTTTCACTTTTAAACACATTAATGTATTGTTGTTAGCAGCGGTTGAATATTTTGCGGCTAAGAGTGTAGTTATAGGTTTGGAGACAGTTTTTCCGAAGATTCTTGGCCCAATGGATTTTCAGCTCCACTATCACTTAATCTACAGACAACATCGCTGTAATAAACGGATGAAAGAACTTGCGTATCTTTCGGGCCTGTTGTTTAATAGTTTCCCCAATTATGCTGCTTTCGGAGTAGTCTGTAATTTTTGGAAACCAGTAGAGACTTCTCAGCTGTAACTGAACTTGCACGTAGTATTTGAAACGCCTTCCTTACCCAGCGTTATTGCGCCGGAGGCTTTCTCTCGGTCCACAAGTAACTGCGACACATCTCGTGACCTTCGTTAGGAGCCCTGACCTACGACTGGTAACGCTGGTAAGTTTCCACTTCGCACGGCCTGTGCGTCTTCCTTGGTCAGCTGCTAACTTAGTCTACTTCTTTAACGTCTTATGTCTTTGCAGTTCTCCCTCTCCATTCCTCCGTTGTAGGCAATTTCTTCGCAATATGTGTCGCAGCCAAAATGCTTTCCACATTGTTGTCATGTCCATTAGCATTACTTCCTCTCCTTTCCTTATAAATACTTCTTCGCTCGTCACCCTGGGAGTCCTTCACTTTTAGCATTCTTCTTCGCAGCTCCAACTTTCCAAGAACTTTTCCTCTTTGTTTTGACTATCCATCATTCGCTTCCTCATAGTATCACCCTTCCGATAAAACAGTCAGTGAGTCTTTTTCTTAATTTTGTGGTAATTATTTTTGCTGGCAGCAAACTTTTCATGTTTACGGAAGCATATATATTTCCCACCCACAGATTCCATTTTATGTCACCACATTTCGTACCAAAACATTTTCCTTCTTCCTCGGAATTTGTCGTCAATAATAATTTTACGGAGCCGTCATCATCACTTTTGTCTTTCCTACATTTACGCTTAAGCTACATTGTTTTTTGATTCTTACATTGCTCGTCATTGTGAATTGAAGTTTTTCGTGTGATTCAACCAACACTGCCCTATAATTTCCACACTAAACTTATTTTATGTTTCCTCTTCCACTGTAGTACATCTTGTTTTTTTCTAATGTTTCGTCTGTTGGTTCCTAACCACGAATACTCACAGTCGCTGGTGAAAAGCAGCGCCTCTGTCGAACACCCGTTCCAGTACCGAGCCACCTGCTTCCTGATCGCCGAGCCACGCAGCCCTTTCGGTCATGTGCAAATTTCCTCTATCAATCTTCTGACCTTCCAGTCTACACGGTAACTTCTTCTGTCAAACATCTACTCCGAAAGAACAAAACATATCTACATATCATTTTTAACTTCAGGCATTCATCGTGCCATCAATAGCATCGAATAGCATCTCAATGCAATAAAAAGCGGATTTTTTGTGGCATGAATTCAGCAAGTCCTCGCTAAGTATCCGGAAGTTCGTGACAGCAGATGTCTATGCAAGCAATCACGCAATTCCAGTAAATTATGCACCGGTGCTTTGTGGGCGTGCAGCCGACGCCCAGTAGCGTTCCTTACCTTTCCATCGGGTTCAGAACATGCGAATTTTGTCTCCTAGAGATCAACGTGAGTCCTCTGTCAAGTTACTTAAAGCACTACAGTACACGATTCCGGAACAGTTTACACGGGCTGTTACAGTGCTGGAAGCCATCACTGCCGCTAGGGAAGTCACGGAACTTGAAGGGTTGCAAGTGGTCAGTAACAATTTTCACGCGTTCCACAGCTGTCATAACGCTTTCGGTTACCACTCCCATGAAAACCCCGCTGATTGCTCTTCATAGCACAATACTGCTCCTACCGGCCTGCACATAGGGCGGGGTGCATGTTTTGTGCAGTCTTTCACCTGAATGGTGGGGGATCCGGACACGACTGCTGCCATGGAGCGACAAGAAGTGTGCGTCATCCGACCAGGCGAGTGACTGGTTTCAATCGATCCACGTACCAATCTTGATGATTCCGTACCCACCGCAGTCCCAACGGACGACGTGGCCTGGTCAATATGGGAACACGTAGGCGTCGCCAGCTGCAGAGCCGCACGTGGAGCAGTGCACGCTCGGCGGTGTGCTGAGGAACAGCTGTGCCTGCACCAGCACTGTTCTCTGTAGGAAGATCTGCCACGAGCCCCCGACACCCATGTTCAGTGTTGAGACCTGGACGTCCAAGTTCTTGTCGCCTATTCGTAATTGCACCGCCCCCGAATGATGCTCACGGCAGTATTTTATTTATTTAATTGTGTCAGAAGCATCGTACATAAAATCAGAATAGTTAACACATGCATACCAAGTATATAATAAATACAAAAAGAGTATAAAAGTATACAGATATATAAGCTGGGTCAAGTAGTTTTCTACTTTATGAAGTCTTGGACCAGAACCTGGCCACGTCCAGCGCTTCCTGGGTGGCATTCATCAAATCCTTCACGGTGCAGCTGCTTGGGCACAACACACCCTGCGTGAGGTGGATGGTGGTTTGAGTGTGTCCACAGTCACACAGCGCCGGCTCATTTGAGAGGCCCCATTTGCGCATATTCTCTCTGGATCGTGTGACACCAGAGCGCAGCCTATTAAGAGATTTCCATGTATTCCATCCTTCCATATGGCTGGGAGGGAGTTCTTCGTTTGGGACTAACCATTCCCCAAAGTGCGCGTTTTCTTCTCGTCACATTGCCAGCCTCACTTGCTGCGGTGTCCCGACGATGTTTTCTGTCGTGTGCAGGAAGCTTCTTCTAGATTTTAGTCGGCGGCGGGCTGGCTCGTGTTTGTACAGCGGGTGGGCAGGTGAGGTCAGCGCCTTTGTCTTTTCATTCCTGGCCGCTACTTTCCTTCTAATATCTGGTGGCACCTCGCCTGCCAGGCAGTACAATTTATCAGTCGGGGTTGGTCTCAGACAGCCTGTGATGATGCGGCAGGATTCATTAAGCGGTATGTCCACTTGTTTGGCGTGGCTAGAATTGTCCCACACTGTGCACGCGTACTCCGCTGTTGAAAAGCACAAAGCAAGAGCTGTGGCTCTCACTATACCAGGCTGTAACTCCCATGTAGTGCCCGTTAGTTTGCACAAAACGTTGTTTCTCGCGGCTACTTTGTGTTTAGCGATCATGCAGTGCTTTTTATAGGTGAGTGCTCTATCCAAGGTGACGCCTAAGTGTTTTGATGTTTCGCAATGTTCCAGGGGCACTGCTTCCCAGTTAACTTGTAGTCTTCTGGCAGATTGTCTGTTCTTTAGGTGGAAGACGCAGGTTTGGGTTTTCCCTGTGTTAGGTTTGAGATGGTTCCCCTTATAGTAGGTGGCAAGCTGTTCGAGGGTTTCTGACAGATTCTGTTCAACAGTTACAAAGCTGTCTGCTTGAGCTGTAATGGCGCAATCGTCTGCATATATGAAGCTTTCGGTACCTTGGGGGAGGGGCTGGTCATTAGTATATATATTAAAAAGTGTTGAAGCCAGTACGCTTCCTTGGGGGAGGCCATTTTTCTGTATCAAAATCCACGAAGAATCTTCGATTCTGGAGTAGGTTTCCAATCAGTAAGGTTAGTCTGTAGTCCCTATTCATTGCGTATATTTTCCCCAGGAGCAGTCGGTGGTTGACGTAGGCTGCTGATAGGTCTAGGAAGACAGCCCCGGTGATCTTCCTGTTCCCGAACCCATCCTCTATGTGTTGCGTTAATTTTAGCACCTGTGATGTGCAGCATTTGCCCTGTCTGAAGCCTGATTGTTGTGGGATCAGGAGGGGCTCACGGCAGTGACATGTTGCGTATTAATAAGCTTACAAACAATCTTACACTGAAGCGCCAAAGAAGCTGGTATAGGTATGGGTATTCAAACTAAGAGATATGTAAACAGGCAGAATGCGGCACTGCTGTCGGCAACGCCTTTATAAGACAATAAGTATCTGGCGCAGTTGTCAGAACGGTTACTGCTGCTACAATGACAGATTATCAAGATTTAAGTGAGTTTGGCTAATGGCCGTGAGCACTATGGGACTCAACATCTGAGGTCATCAGTCCCCTAGAACATAGAACTCCATAAACCTAACTAACCTAAGACATCACATACATCCATGCCCGAGGCAGGATTCGAACCTGCGACCGTAGCGGTCGCGCGGTTCCAGACTGAAGCGCCTAGAACCGCTCGGCCACTCTGGCCGGCTAAGTGAGTTTGAACGTGTTGTTATTTTTGTGGCGGCGTTCGTAGCGACAAGCAATTCGCTGTAGAAACGGCTTACGAAGTCACCGCCACACTTTTAATAGCGGGCCGACCGGTCCGCTGGAACAGTGAACAGAAAGATGAAAACCCAAACACTCTGATTAAATAAAAGTCGGTACTTATCTTTATTAACGAAGATACAGAACACAGTAGTGAACGCCGTGTCTACAGAGATCTGTCTAGTTCGAGTCGGAGCGGCTAGGTCAGCGTCGGCTGACGACAAACAACAACTCTGCTGCGATGAACACACAACTGACTAGCAAGTACACAAATCGGTGGCGAGTATACAACTGAGCGGCGAATACAGAACTGTCCTAGCGCTCGCGACTCCAGCGCTTAAGAAACCAGAAGCCAGCGGTGGCGCGCGCAGACTTGCGGCGATTTCCTGTCTCGCTGGCGCTGCTTATGCGGACGGCGTCCGGACTTTGATGCTGCCAACCTTTTCGCAGCGGGCTCGGGTGGCATTACTGGCTAGGATATAACAGTTATAGTCGACGCACGAGCGGTGGGACACAGCATATCTGAGGTAGCGATGAAGTGGGGATTTTCCCGTACGACCATTTCACGAGTGTACCGTGAGTATCAGAAATCCGGTAAAATATTAAATGTCCGGCATCACTGCAACCGGAATAAGATTCTGCAAGAACTGGAGAAACGACGACTGAATAGAATCGTTCAGCTTGACAGAAGCGCAACCCTTACGCAGATTGATGCAGATGTCGGTGGTGGGCCATCAACAAGTGTCAGCGTGCGAACCATTCAACGAAAAATCATCGATATGGGCTTTCGGAGCGGAAGGCCCTACTCCCGTAAGCTTGATGATTGCATGATACAAAACTTTACGCCTCTCCTGGACGCGTCAAAACCGACGTTGGACTGTTGATTACTGGAAACATGTTGACTGGTCGGACGAGTCTCATTTCAAATTGTATCGAGCGGATGGACATGTACGGGTATGGGCACAATTTCATGAATCCATGGGCCCTGCATTTCAGCTAAAGCTGGTGAAGGCTCTGTAATGGTGTGGGGCGTGTGCAGTTGGAGTGATATGGGACCTCTGATACGTCTAGATATGCCTCTGACAGGTGACACGTACGTAAGCATCGTGTCTGATCACCTGCATCGATTCATGTCTATTGTACATTCCGAGGGACTTGGGCAATTCCAGCAGGACAATGCGACACCCCACACGTCCAGAATTGCTACATAGTGGCTCCCGGTACACTCTTCTGAGTTTGAACAGTTTCGCTGGCCGCCAGACTCCCCAGAGATGAACATTACTGAGCATATCTGGGATGTCTTGCAACGTGCTGTTCAGTGGAGATCTCCACCCCTCGTACTCTTCAGGATTTATGGTGTCAGTTCCCTCCAGCACTACAGCAGTACTTCAGACATTAATCGAGTCGATTGCAGGTCGTACTGCGGCCCTTCTGCGTTCTCGTGGAGGTCCCGCGCGATATTAGGCACGTGTATCAGTTTCTTTCGCTCTTCAGTGTAGTACTGACCTAACCCTTTTCGCAGATAATGTAGTTACGTATAATGAAGTAGTGTCGAGCAGCTTCGCCATTTCGGAGATGTTCGTTTGCAGACAGCTGGCCATACCAAACTGCCCTTTTCAAAAGTCGCTGGGGCCTGTGGACTTTCCAATTTCCCATTGTCGCCAGAATGCTTCCCCATTCGTGTCTGCTCCGGTTGCATAGTGCCTGCAATTTCTCCATACGGTGAGCAGTGGTTTTTGTGTAGACTTTTCTGTATGTGTAAGAGGCGATGAAACAATACCGGTCGAATGCCACGTTAACCCCTTGTCTATGTGCCGGTGGTTGTATATTAGCCTCGGATTCGCGCTCTGTTGAGCATACGCTGCAGCAACGACCTGTAACACAAAGTGTTTGATCGCCCCTTATGTAAAGAAGTTTTTTGATAAGGGTCTCGGAAAGCTGTAGTTGCTGTCGGCGGCGCTACGGTTCTCGGTGGCTAGTGTGCTCCTGAGGTAGCGAGCAGCGGGCTAAGAGGTGTGGTGGGGGAGGGGGAGGGGTTGGCGGGTGCCTGCGTCGCCCCCGCATCGGAAGGCGCCGGCGCCGCCCCCGCTGCCAGAAACCCGAGCTGAGGGGCGGCGCGGCGCAGCCCATCACCGCTAATGGCAGCTGCCGGGGGCTCCCGGCGCTAACAATATCTGGCGGCGCATCGCTGGAGGCGGCGCACCGCTCCACCACCACTGGCGGCGTTAAATACGTTGCCGAGCGACGCAATTACCGGCACCTGCTTCTAGCTAGGGTAACCAGCAACTACAGTTGACATTGCTTATTCAGTCAACTGCTGAGAGCATGACACGTTGTTTCGTGGCTGCGCCAGTCGGAGAGCACCTGTTGTCAATATCAGAGCCGGCTTTCTCTTACCCGTAGCACGGAGATTGTTCTCTAACGTGGAGACGTTGGACCAGTGTTCCCTTAATCCGACTAAATGGTTAGTAGTCTGGCCCGACCGTGCCTATTGCTGGGGAGAGAGATTTCCGTGGAACGGCCGGCGTTCTCTGATACGGTCAAGGAAAGAAGCCTCTGAGAGCGCTGAGAAGAAGCAGCACGTCACGGGAAGTGCTATGAGCTTAAGCAGAAAACTGCCAGTATGATGAGCGTACATTGTCCTCTAGAGGTGGAAGGATCGAAAAGCTTTCGTGTTAAATCGATTTAGCGGAGCGGTTTTGGAGCTCAGAGAAACGGGAATCAGTCGTCAGCGCTCGATGGGTAGCACGGGAGTCGTCGACCGTGCGGGACGGACTGAGATTTTAAAAGCGCTACGTACGTAAACCCGGGAGTGCGAATTCGTGATCATTCGTGACCAGTTACGTTGCTCGTCTGCTACGGAGGATGACTAAAATAGGTGCCGAGTGCGTCTGACACGCTTTTCAAGAGCACTGCTGTTCATTTTCTATATAAGAAAAGAAGCGACGTAACGAGCTACCACTTGCCGGTGGACAGATGTCTCACATCACAATACGGTGACATCAGCTAACTGGAGGTAGCGCTTTAAAAACAATGAGATGGACTTGGCGGGATCTCGATGCGTTCCCATGGAAACATGTGATGTTTTCTTGTGTGTTCTCCTTCCGTTTAACTAAGACTTATACTGTTTCGGTTATAGAAGAAATAGCCTGGAGAATATATAGTGGCTGTTCGTGGTGTTTGTTTTACAATCCAGTGGTCGAGAATGAGAGTCTTTTGAAAACGGTTGGGCTGCTAGAAGCCATTTAGTTCTAGAACGATTCAGCAGGTCTCTCCAGTTACGTTGCTGCACTGTGCCCGGAGCTGTAGAAGCTTATATGGCAGGCGATCCAGCACGGAGACACGACACGACGGAGGAGGAGGAGGTTCCACTGGCTTTCGTCTCAGGCACGATGTGGCGTTTTTCTGGCCCAGAGAAGTACCCCAAGATTTGATCACCGTTTTCCAGTCATACTGTAAAACACATTCACTGTCATCCACCCGGGAATGCGCTTATACTATCCTCAGCCACGGCATCACTTCTGCTGAACGCACACTGGACTCGCATTCGGGAGGACGACGGTTCAATCCCGCGTCCGGCCATCCAGATTTAGGTTTTCCGTGATGTCCCTAAATCACTCCAGGAAAATGCCGGGATGGTTCCTGAAAGGGCACGGCCGAATTTTTCCCTGTCCTTCCCTAATCTACATCTACATCCATACTCCGCTAGTCACCCGACAGTGTGTGGCGGAGGGTACCTTGAGTACCTCTATCGGTTCTCCCCTCTATCCCAGTCTCGTATTGTTCGTGGAAAGATGGGTTTTCGGTATCCCTCTGTGTGGGCTCTAATCTCTCTGATTTTATCCTCACGGTCTCTTCGCGAGATATACGTAGGAGGGAGCAATATACTGCTTGACTCCTCGGTGAATGTATGTTCTCGAAACTTTAACAAAAGCCCGTACCGAGCTACTGAGCGTCTCTCCTGCAGAGTCTTCCACTGGAGTTTATCTGTCATCTCCGCAACGCTTTCGCGATTACTAAATGATCCTGTAACGAAGCGCGCTGCTCTCCGTTGGATCTTCTCTATCTCTTCTATCAACCCTATCTGGTACGGATCCCACACTGGTAAGCAGTATTCAAGCAGTGGGCGAACAAGTGTACTGTAACCCACTTCCTTTGTTTTTGGATTGCATTTCCTTAGGATTCTTCCAATGAATCTCAGTCTGGCATCTGCTTTACCGACGATCAACTTTATATGAGCATTCCATTTTAAATCACTCCTAATGCGTACTCCCAGATAATTTATGGAATTAACTGCTTCCAGTTGCTGACCTGCTATATTGTAGCTAAATGATAGGGGATCTTTCTTTCTATGTATTCGCAGCACATTACACTTGTCTACATTGAGATTCAATTGCCATTCCCTGCACCATGCGTCAATTCGTTGCATATCCTCCTACATTTCAGTACAATGTTCCATTGTTACAACCTCTCGATATATCACAGCATCATCCGCAAAAAGCCTCAGTGAACTTCCGATGTTATCCACAAGGTCATTTATGTATATTGTGAATAGCAACGGTCCTATGACACTCCCCTGCGGCACACCTGAAATCACTCTTACTTCGGAAGACTTCTCTCCATTGAGAATGACATGATGCGTTCTGTTATCTAGGAACTTTTCAATCCAATCACACAATTGGTCTGATAGTCCATATGCTCTTACTTTGTTCATTAAACGACTGTGGGGAACTGTATCGAACGCCTTGCGGAAGTCAAGAAACACGGCATCTACCTAGGAACCCGTGTCTATGGCCCTCTGAGCCTCGTGGACATCGCTGTCTGGTCTCCTCCCCCAGACAACCCAACCCCTGTGCTGAACGTTGGAACCTGTCTGAAAACTTCTTATCCGAACCGCGTTGAAGAAGCATTAAATTTGTTTTCCTACGACGAGACGAAATGGAGCCGAGTCTTGAAGTATTATTTTACATTTCGGTAGCGTATAGTAATTTTTAGCTCTTGCCTGGTACACACCATCTGAATACGTGAGAAGGCGTCAAAGACACTGAAGGGAGGTTTGGCGCACAGTCTGGTGATCAGGAACGTGCCCCCCCCCCCCTCCCCCATATCGGCAAAATGCTGACTGTGAGTATTTCCTCCACTATCAGGCTGCGAACCGTTTACCTTCGAGTCCATTCGTTATGAATGAAAACACACGCAATACTAGTGCAGTTTTCTACAGTATTTATTATTTGTTTCACAAACTGGTACAAAGATAAGTATGTGGTGTAGTGAAATTTTGTTCGATCAAAGATTTTGAACTACTGATCTCCGCAAATGGAGATACTCTGTAGATGCGCTAGTTTAAAACTTTGAGCCAACAGAACTGAGACAGCAAAATTTCACTGCACTACGTACTTATCTCTGTACATGATAATGGCATAACGGCCGAGAACCGGTTTGTAGAATAAACAATAAGTCCTGCATAATATCACACCAGTGTTGTGTGTGTTTTCATTCAAATGGCTCTGAGCACAATGGGACTTACGATCTGAGGTCATCAGTCCACTAGAACTTAGAACTACTTAAACCTAACTAACCGAAGGACATCACACACATCCATGTCCGAGGCAGGATTCGAACCTGCGACCGTAGCGGTCACGCGGTTCCAGACTGTAGCACCTAGAACCACTCGGCCACCCCGGCCGGCCTGTTTTCATTCATAATGTGTAAAATATTTTACCCAGAACCGATGGAACAGTCAGTCAGATAAATCTTGGTGAAGTTGCGACGCAATATGGTGACTAGCAGCGTATGTTCAGTGGAAATTCATATCCAAACGTTCCGCCTCATTTGTAAGTTGTGAGTATCGTATTCACGTTATGTACAGCGGACAGCTGTGGACGTGTTTTCTATGCAACGAAAGTGTCCGTCTTCGAAGCAACTGCCCGCGGAGATACTTTGTTTCCCGGTCTTCGTTGGAACAGAGCCGTAAGTTAACGGTTCCTGTCCTTGACAACCTGGTGCTGAACTTGGGGATACATTCTCCCTCGTTTCTGGCTATCACTCGACAGTTTCGCACTATCACTGCGGGCGATTGTCAGCCGTTGCGACCAAAGACTGACCCCGTTCCTGCTTCTGCGCGGACGACGGCAGTTCGTAACAAGCGCTGCCGCACTCGGGATGGTGATGAATTAGTTGTACGTTCCCCTGTCCCACCTTCCCCTGAGCCGTGTTTGTCTGTCACACCAGTGGTACCACACGGCGCTGGCGAGGAGGCAGCCGCTGGTCATCCTCATGGCTCTACGGAGCGAGTGTGTGTCGCAGTCGTCTCCTTCGCTGCCTCCGCCTAAAGCGCAGTCGGCAACACAGCGATGCCCTCCTGCTGCTATGTCTGCTCCCTACGATGGGGATCGCGACTTGCCGCCTATTTCGAACGCCGTTGCGTAAACTGCTACCCCAGAGTTGTCTTCCACTGGCTCTGAGATTCACTCTGATTGCCCTCCATTACGGAGTCAGCACGCTTTGCAGAGTGACCCTTCTGTGTAGCAGACCTCTTATCCTGGGAAGTCACACACTAATGTGGAAGTGGCACAAGATTCGCCTGCGCCGCGGACTGGCTATCACGCTCCACAACGACCTGAAGCTACTTATTCCATTGATATAATAGTGTGGCTCTCTGCTTCCTTTTTCCTATGTTTGGTTGATCACTTTGCACATTATGCCATTGCTGGTGAGGATTGTTCCGGCAGAGCTGTTGCCTGCATTGTACTTTTGTTTCCTCGTCTCTGTTTCTGTTCTGGTTTCCTTGCTCTTGGGTGCTATTAGTATTGTTTTTTGGAAAAAAAGTCATATGAAGGAGCAGCCCAGTAACCAGGCCTCCGGATTCGACCCCTGCCCCCCTTCTCTCCATCAGCCTGAAGTTGGCATTGACCCGTATAAGCTCGCTACGATACTCTATCCTGTGCAAGCCTCTTCAAATCCGAATAACTAATGCAAACCGAACGAGGTGGCGCAGTGGTTAGCACACTGGACTCGCATTCGGGAGGACGACGGTTCAATCCCGTCTCCAGCCATCCTGATTTAGGTTTTCCGTGATTTCCCTAAATCGTTTCAGGCAAATGCCGGGATGGTTCCTTTGAAAGGGCACGGCCGATTTCCTTCTCAATCCTTCCCTAACCCGAGCTTGCGCTCCGTCTCTAATGACCTCGTTGTCGACGGGACGTCAAACACTAACCACCACCACCACCACTAATGCAAACTGCATCCTTCTGAATCTCATTTCTGTACTCATCTCTTGGTCTCCCTCTACGATTTTTACCCCTACATTCCCCTCTAATACTAAATTGGGGATCCCTTGATGTCTCAGAATGTGTCCTATCATCTGATCCCATCTTCTAGTCAGGTTGTGCCACAGCTTTCTCTTCTCTCCAGTTCTGTTCGGTACCTCCTCATTAGTAACGCTATCTACCCATCTAATCTTCAGCATTCCCTTGAGGCACCAAATTTCAAATGCTTCTATTTTCTTCTTGTCGTAACTGTTTACCGTCCATGTTTCGGCTACTGAATTTAGTAAAACGCATTCCCTGTTCTACACGAATATTCAGATAATTCTGTTATGTTTCTTCTGTTTAGTTCTGTTTTCGAAAATCGAAAACGTGTCATTCTCGTATTTGTTATCTTTACTTCAATGTAAGTTAACTGTACAACTAGAATACTCAGTTATTTATTTATTTATTTACTTAGCGTATGGCGCTACACACATGGTTTACACTTATTACATTATGAAATTATATGATAAAATACACTATAAAATACATAAGTGAAGGATACATATTCAGATAAAATATAATACATAAAGACTATAAAAAGTAACATCACAGCAGATATTTTGCGTTACACAAGTCTTCAAATTCTGACGTCCAAATTGGTGCCGGCTGCGGTGGCCGTGCGGTTCTAGGCGCTCCAGTCCGGAGCCGCGCTGTTGCTACGGTCGCAGGTTCGAATCCTGCCTCGGGCATGGGTGTATGTGATGTCCTTAGGTTAGTTAGGTTTAAGTAGTTCTAAGTTCTAGGGGACTGTTGGCCACAGCAGTTGAGTCCCATAGTGCTCAGAGCCATTTGAACCATTTGAACCATCCAAATTGGTGATCCATTCGAGGCAGGGCGGTGTGGCGTTGAAGAAGTCAGCCCGACTACCCTGGTAGGCTCTTAATTCACATTCCTGGGCGATGTGCTGTATTCTGTGATTAGGTGCCCCACAGTCACAGCTAGGGCTGGGAAGCTTTCCCCACTTGTGTAGATTGTGTGCACATAATCCATGTCCGGATTCTGTTTAGGCTTTTCCATAGCTGTCGTGGAAGATCAAAGCCCTTAGGTTCCTCTGGTGGACAGATAAGTTTACGCTTGTCAGAGGAGGCACTATCACTCCAGCTCTCGTTCCATGCTGAAGTTGGCAGCTGACAAAAAAAAAAAAGGCTCTGAGCACTATGGGACTTAACATCTATGGTCATCAGTCCCCTAGAACTTAGAACTACTTAAACCTAACTAACCTAAGGACATCACACAACACCCAGTCATCACGATGCAGAGAAAATCCCTGACCCCGCCGGGAATCGAACCCGGGAACCCGGGCGTGGGAAGCGAGAACGCTACCGCACGACCACGAGCTGCGGACAGGCAGCTGACAGTTGTTGGGCCATTCTTAAAGGGGGATTTCTGGAGCGGAGTCGTATTCTTTCCAAAGTTGGGACATCTTAGTGGATAGGAAGGAGGGGGCTATTCATTATTTTTGTGTATTTCTTCATCAGAGCTTCCTATCTTCGCAGGGAGGGTAGAGCTATATGACTAGGTGTTGGAAGCCAATATAGTGGGGTAGTCTTTATGCATCCAGTTATCGTTCTCATAGCAGCGTTGAGCTGGGTGTCCACCTTGTTCACATGCTTGCTGGTTATCCAAGCTGGTGCACAGTACTCGGCTGGAAAGTACACTAATGCAAGTGCAGAGGTTGCTAGTGTGTCTGCTGCTGCTCCCTGGTTAGTGCTGCAGCGCCTCTGAATGAGGCTGTTCCGTGAGCTTGATTTATTGGATACATTTTCCAGGTGTCTTTTGAAGTATAATGTCCTATCTAGAGTGTCCCCCAGGTACTTAGGATGTGGCTGATATCGCAGTTGACTGTTATTCACATGAACGTTCAGCTCATATCCCGCCATTCTGTTGTTCAAATGAAAACAGCTGACTTCAGGCTTGGTGGGATTTGGTATTAGCCTCCATTTGGTGAAATACTCATGCATTTTGTTTAGGTCAGTTGTGAGGATGTTTTCAGTGTCTTCAAACTGCTTGCTTTGGATAGCTAGGTTCATATCATCAGCATAGCTGAACTTCCTTGAGATGGTTTCAGGCAGGTCAGGGATGTAAAGATTAAAGATCATTGGTGCTAAAACTGATCCTTGAGGCAGACCATTGTTCAGTTTCCTCTGTTTGCTTATGTCATTACCCTGTATGACCTGCAAGTACCTATCCGAAAGCATGTTGATGATAAGTCTCAGTGACATACGGCAGGGGATTACTTTTATCAGTTTGTGTAGAAGTCCTTCCTTCCATACAGTGTCATAGGCAGCTGTTAGGTCTATGAAAGCTACCGCAGTCTTCTTTTTTGTTTTTGAAAACCTGTTTCAATATATGTCGTTAGACTTAGAACCTGGTCTGTGCAGCTCCTATTGGGTCTGGAACCTGCCTACTCTGGTGGAATGATTTCTGGGATTCGTGGGCACAGCCTGCTGAGGAATAGCCGTTCCATAAGTTTGTAGCAGCAGCTGAGAAGAGCGATAGGGCGGTAACTTTTGGCTTTATCTGATGGTTTGTTTGGTTTCAGCACAGCAATTATTTTAGTAATTTTAAAAACTTTTGGCAGGCAGCCCGATGTTAGTATGCATGAGTAAAACTTGGTCAGCCATTTCTTCATTTCCTTCCCACATCGAGTCATGAATTCAGGGTGCATTCCATCATAACTAGGCACCTTACCCGTTTTAACATCACTGATAGCATCTTCTAGTTCTTCAATTGTGAAGCTCCTAGAGTATTCAGTTTCTTAAGGTGTTATTCGCTGTATGTTTCTGTATTCCCTTTTTACTTTTTGTGTGTAAATTACTGTTACGAAAAAGAAGCGGTTAGCGTTGCTGCCTTTACATCTCTGTGTCCCAACTTCGATTCCCGTCCAGATCAAAGATTTTCTAGGTTTGGGTATGGTGTGTTTCTGTTTTCCTAATTATTTCGTCTTATCTTCAGGGCAAAGGTACGCAAGCAGCCGAAGTGGCGTCACGAAGATGACTTGTATCGAGACAGCCGAACAACCCCAGTCTGGGCCTCTCGGCCGATAATGCCGTACGATCATTTTATTCAGACGCACTTGCTAGCTATCCTCAGGGTTGGTGTTGTTGTTTTACTGCTATTGTGCTCTTCAGTCCGAAGACTGGTTTGATGCATCTCTGGCCGCTAGCTTAGCGTCTTTATGTCCGGTCTCTGGATAACTATTGCAGAATATGACCAACTGAACCTGCTTGAAGTATTCACCCTTGCAGTTCCTCTACAGTTATTAGTAAACTGTCGAGTCCTTAATGACTCAAAATGTGTCCTCTCAACCGGTCCCTTTTTGTATCTAGTACTATTCAGTATTTTCTAATTAGTTAGTCGATGTATCGTTCCTGGACAGTTCAGAGAAATACCTACGGGAAAGACTTTATTACACTTTAGCATGTAGTACATCTTAACAAATTCCTCTTTTCTTCAGAAATGTCTTCATTGCTGTGGCACAAAACTCGTCAATTACTTTCAGTGTCTCGTTTCCTAATCTAACTCTTTCAGCATCTCCTGCTTTTATTCGATTTCATTGCGCTTCCCAAGTTGCCTTGTGCCACTTAACCGTATCGTTTGTTGTGGTTCATGTGACTGCGGATCGGCAGTAGTGAGTGCAACCCGTGTGCAGTACTTGCGAACTCAAAGCACGAGCTATTCTATGCACGCTGATCAGTTCAGGTGCAAGTGAGGTTTAATTACCAAAAATAATGTAAAAAATTCAGAAAAGAAGGAATGAAACAATTAATTTTCCTATACATGATTTGTTTTCGCAGTTGCGAATATGGACAACCATCAGCTTTATAATGGAAATACGACAATAAAAATTCGTGCCATACCTTCACTCAAAGCCAGATGTCCCGCTTATCGCAGCAATCGGCTCATAATTTGGAGTACGACTCACACCAGACCCAAACCTCCGTACGTCGTCAGTTGCGTGTCTACGCCCTGTACCGTTACATTCATTACCTTTACTACCGTACAGGGGAGACACTTTAGTTGCACGGTGTCGGCGAATAAATGCGATATTGCAGTGCCTGTGTTATTCGGAATTTCGACTGAACGCTCCTTCGGACAAGCCTATGTCCCAATGAACATTGCATCGTGATTCGGAATAACACACGCGCTGCCATATCGTCTTAACTTCCCTGGTTAATCCGAAATGATCCTAGTAACGGTAACTGTCTTACACCGAAACGTTGACACAGGGAGAGCACAACTTTTACATAGAACCGACTGATCATGTTTGTTACGATAAAAGTGTCGCCTCATAGTTAAAATTAAACATTAATTTACTGTTCCTTAAAAAATGATTCACAGGTCAATATAAACTTCAGTGACAGTTCACAATGACAAGTATAAAAATTACGGTGCATTGAATTACATACAGAATTGCATTAGTCAGTAGTGACGCAAAATTCCAGTCTATTTTCAGAGCACCGTATAAATGCTGAAGGCACCTGAAAGCCGTGTGGGAGACTGGTACTCAACATGAAAATGGATTTCCAATGCTGTAATGCTGGAGAAGATTAGCTTTCAATACCAGTACAAAAACTTACTACGAAAAGCAAACTCATGATGCGGAATAAACTTTCAGACTGGGAGCTGTACAGAAGAAAAGCAGCGCAGATGCTAAACGTGACGCTTATTAAAAAAAGGCAGCGAAAGTGTCGCCAGTGTGGGCAGCACACCTCTCAATACCTGTAGGACGAAACGTCGCTTCTGCTGGCCCGTAGGGTGAACACTAAGTGCGTCCTCCTGTCTATCTTCCATGCCGCTCCCAAACGCCAAAGGTTGGATGGGAGGATTCGCGAGTTTTGCCACCGTGACAACCGGGAGTTTCTCCACATCATTTAAAATGCCTGGAGACAGTTCTCCACAAGGACTTGTTATATTTCCATAAACTGAGTAGAAGATTGCACTGGATGGGCCCTCTCGCAGCTCGTTTCCCGGCGGCTCATTAGCACAGCCTCGGAATGCTGCCCTGCGGCACTCTGGCCCGGAAGGAATGCTATCCGCGGCGGCCCCCCGTTGCCCATCCTACAGGCGAGATTTCCTTTCAAGATACTATTTATTCTGTTCAGCCCGTGCTCCGAACCCCTTGCGACCCTCACAGAATGAGAAAGTCACCAGAAAACCTTGAAGTTTTTCTATCATGTCCCTGAAATTTAATGTTAGACTATATCAGTCTCTCGCTCCCTTCTCAACCACTGCTTCTCCTTTATACCTTCGACTCCTATAATTCCTGTGTTGCTTACGTATAAGTTACGGATAACCTGTCGCTCCCTATGTTTTATCCCTGTTATCTTGAGAACTTCAGAGTTAGATCCTTACCCCAAATCTAGAAAATCTACAAACAAAAATTTGCCTTCCTTCCATCTCTCTTGCAAGATAAGTCACTGGGCTAATACGGCTTGGCTTGTTGTTACATTTCTCGGAAACGAAACTGATGTTCCCCGAGGTCGATTTCCACCTGTCTCTCCATTCTTCTGTAAATAATTCTTGTCACTATTTTGCAAATAAGGCTTATTAAATTGATGGTTCGAGTTCTGCCTTTGTAATATTTATGGCTTATTCAGCCATCATATTAGGCTCCAGGAAGCTATTCCCAGGGCAGTGGAGATGCAAGAAGAATAGAGATGATGCAATGTGGGATGAGGTACCGGTGACAGATGTTAGATTCGGTACCATTCCCGTGAGAAAGACCGCCTACATGATGCTGCTGCTCTGTGATTGGCTGTTGTGTTCGGCGGTAGGGCGCCAAAACGTTAAATTTAAGTTGCTATTATTAATTAAACCTGTTATCTCAAATTACTTCACTTTTTAAATATACATCTCTCAACAGGCAGCTATCAATCAGTCATTTCAAAATTATTAAAATCAAAGTATTACCAAACCAACAGACTGACGATATTACTGCCGATGCACTTCGGTGGCGTTCGGGTCACGCCTTGCTGGTTTGACGCGCGAAGTGTCTCGGGCAGTCCGGCTCTCCAGTTCTGGCCGTTCCAGTAGACAGACATGTTGTCTGTTATAGCAGCATTTGTTTCGTGCAATTTTATTTACTACAGTTCCGACCGTCGCTGGTTACAGAAATGTTGTCTGTAATACTAGTATTTGATTCATGTAATTTTATTCTCCAGTTCTGACGGTTCCAGTAGACAGACATGTTGTCTGTGGCAGGATGTATTTCATGTTATTTTAGCCACATATAATGACTGGAAAGATATATTCAATACGTTGTGATCAAGAATAGTTTGTCGTGTCTATATCAATAAAGACGCGAGTGGCATCCCAAATGAGTTATACTATATTCGTAGCAGCAGTTCCTTGCGAAGTTAATTTCAGTCTCAAGAAAAAGAATCTACGACCTGCGTGCTGTTTTCTGCGCTGGGGACATCATAATCATGAAGACAGCAGGTTGGTGAAGTGTACAAGAACTTATGTATTCCACACAGGGCAGTGGAAACAACTACGCACCTTACGTGTACTGCATGCACAGTACAAATGTCCTCAGTGACACGTCATCTGCAGTAATGCAGAGGAGGTAAAGAAGGAGGAAAGTATTAACACTATCTCACTTTTATTCCTTTTTTCTTGTCGTGCCTTTTAAATCGAAGAAGGACCACCGACTTTCAGTACCCCTCCCCCCTCAGAAAAACGGACAGGAAGAGGTCCATTCGATTATCTGCCGTACGGCTCGCTACTTCACGACGACTTCCCCGCTCGCCCGTGCTCCGTGGTCCGTGGTCTCGGCCTCTGGGATGCCTCGCAATTCCAGGACCTCCTCCACACACTGCCTCCCCTGCCGCCACATCCTTCACCCCAATCTCAGAGCGGGCGTTAAATTGCCATCATACTGCAGATTTCTCGCTCCTGAGGACACCGTTTCGTATTAGGACGACGTGCCCCAGTCTTCCTTTGTCCCTCGCTACCACCGTCCCTCCCGACTCGTCATTTCTCTTCCTCCCCTCGCCCCTGGACTCTGGTAAACGCACGTCGAGATCTGCCATATCAGATTGCTGCTTCGCAGCCGCTGCCCCGAGGGAAGAGATGCATGTCGATACTCGGAAAGCGCGAGCAACGAATGCCGGCGTTTTTCCCCCCAGCCCGCCCTCACCAACTCGCCCTACTGCTGTGGAGATATATTTTTTATATATGGCCGGCGCGTGCGCGCAGTGAGACACGATACGAGGGACGCGAACACTGAGACGGAGGCGAGGGTAGACGGGGCCGCCGCGTGCCTCCGCGCACCGCTTACCGCCCACCGCTCACCGCTCGCACCTCAGCCTAGCCTCCCCGCTTCCTTCCACCCTTCCTTCCGCTGGGCCGGCAGCAGCAGACGGCTGCGTGCAACAAGCGCCCACGTCGCGGCAAATTTATGAAAGCGGCGCTGTCCCTTCGGAATGTAGCGGGCGGAAACTTTCTTTTTTGTCCGGTGGCAGCGGCTAGTTGGAGAGCGCAGTGTACAACCAGGCGGGGGACCGGGAGGGTAGGAGCAGGGGGTGTGCGATCCCGAGGACGGCGCTTTGTGGCGAAACGCCCCGCCCGATACGGCGGAGGCACTGAGTGACCTTTACGCCATTGTCCTCGCAGCCGCAATCCCGCGACCGCCACATCTGGAAAGGGCTCCGGCCGCTGTTTGCCCTGAGAGCCGCCGCTTATTGAAGTCGTGAAATATAAATGCGCTCATCTCTGGCCGCCTCTTTGCGAGCGGAGCGGACCCCCTGACGGCGTGGCGCGGATAAAGTGTGTGTTCGCCTCACCGGAAAATGAGACGTCTCCCTGACCTCTCCCCACCGCTGTCTGGCTGTCCGCCTCTTCCTCTGCGAACCTGAAGGAGTCAGTGTGTAGCTTCTTGGCAATAACCGCGCACACAGAGATCCTAATCGTTGTGCACCTGTCAAATTAAGCGCTCGCGGGACAGAGCGGCCTGTCCTAGCCAGCGCTCCCAACAACTAGTGCCGCATAGCCGCTGTATATGGTAGTCAGAAACAGTCTGAAAAGTTTGTAAGCGTGCTGCAGGGTGTGGTGTGCTCAAAAATAATTGTGAAGAAAAAATTCGATACATTTTGCCGTTTCCGAATTAATAAGCATTGGACTTACATAACCACGTCGTCGTGCGCTCAAATTTAGCCGTCACGCCAGAGATGGTCTCGCCCAACGTGTTCTTCGTTTGGTTCCCTAAGACCGAACGAGGCAGCGATGCTAAAATTCGACATGGGACGGTATTAAGTATCCAACCCGTATCAAAGGCTGAGCAGATTGTCTGTTGCCGCGCGGGATTAGCCGAGCGGTCTTGGACGCTGCAGTCATGGACTGTGCGGCTCGTCCCGGCGGAGGTTCGAGTCCTCCCTCGGGCATGGGTGTGTGTGTTTGTCCTTAGGATAATTTAGGTTAAGTAGTGTGTAGCTTAGGGACTGATGACCTTAGCAGTTAAGTCCCGTAAGATTTCACAAAAATTTTTGCCTGCCTGTGTAGCCGAGCGGTTCTAGGCGCTTCAGTCCGGAACCGCGTGACCGCAACGGTCGCAGGTTCCAATCCTGCTTCGTGCATGGATGTGTGTGATGTCCTTAGGTTAGTTAGGTTTAAGTAGTTCCAAGTCCTACGGTACTGATGACCTCAGATGTTAAGTCTCATAGTGCTCAGACCCATTTTTTAACCTTGTTTACCTGCTTTGGACTGCCTTAACGGATATGACATTTTAACGGCCTAACAACTTCCAGCACTCCACTTGATAATCGAATAAAAGCCGAAATCTAGATAGTACAGAAAACACATAGATAAATACAGCAATACACAGTCAAATGGCGGTTTACTGCTTTTATTTAAAAAAAAAAAAAAAAAAAAAAAAAAACGTTCGTACTTTACTACGGTCGCAGGTTCGAATCCTGCCTCGGGCATGGATGTGTGTGGTGTCCTTAGGTTAGTTAGGTTTAAGTAATTCTAAGTTCTAGGGGACTGATGACCACAGATGTTATGTCCCATAGTGCTCAGAGCCATTTGAACCACGTTCGTACTTTACCTCCCCGAGTTTTTTACTTTTTGAGTCATCAGTCTTCTGACTGCTTTGAAACGATCCGCTACGAATTTCTCTCTTGGGCCACCACTTGCACGCAAGTTCCTCAGTTACTTGTTGCTCTCCAATCTCTGTCTTTTCGTACAGTTATTGCCGTCTAATAGCTCCCTCAAGAACCAAACAATTTATTCCCAGACGTTTTAATATATTCAGTCCCGTCTTCTTGTCAGTGTTTTCAACGTGTTCCTTTCCTCATTGCTTCTGCACAGTGCCTCCACATTCCTTATCTTATCAGTCCAGCAAATATTCAACATTCTTCTATGGCACCGTATCTCAAGCTCTGTTTTTCTCGTCTTTCGTATTTTTAACACAATTCGGTATCATACTCCGCTCCAAATGTAGGTCCTTACAAATTTCTCCCTCAAAGTAAGTTATCTGTTTGATACTAGCAGACTCCTCTTGGCCAGCTATGCCGTCTTTACCTGACCTAGACTTCCTTTTACGTCCATCGTCTGTTAGTTTGCTTCCAAGCAAGTACAGTTCCTCTACCCCGTTATTGCATCGTCACCAATGTTCGTGTTCAATTTTTTGCTGTTCTCGTTCCTGCTGCTTTTCATTACCTTATCCGTATCCTCTTTAGTCTTAGTCCTTCTTCTGAGTTCATCAGACTGTTCATTCTGTTCAACAGGTCTTGCAAATCTTCGATACTTTCACTGATGATAACAACGTCATCATCGAATTTTGTCAATGATTTCCTTTCACCCTGAATTTTAATCTTACTCTCGAAACTTTTTTATTTACGTCATTATTTCTTCAGTGTATAGATCAAACGGCAGCGTCGAAAGACTGCAACCATGTCTCTGATGTGTCGACAGAAGTGCCGACACAGTGTTATTTTGAGGGGGCCGATATGCACGCTATAAGCTCACGCAGAATATCGTGAAGTCTGAAACAGTACGCTCAATGAATGCTATAAAGAAAAGTACGTTGCTTTGGGAATACTTAACTTTAATCCATCCTTTTGGTATACATCGTTCTTGTTGAGACATGCTTTAGACGATAATTATCAATTGCTATGTAAGGCTAATGGCGCCTTGCTAGGTCGTAGCCATGGACTTAGCTGAAGGCTATTCTAACTATCTGCTCGGCTAATGAGCGATGCTTCGTCAGTGTAGTCGCTAGCAATGTCGTCCATACAACTGGGGCGAGTGCTCGTCCGTATCTCGAGACCTGCCTTGTGGTGGCGCTCGGTCTGCGATCACACAGTGGCGACACGCGGGTCCGACGTGTACTAATGGACCGCGGCCGATTTAAAGCTACCACCTAGCAAGTGTGGTGTCTGGCGGTGACACCACATTCCTCCCCCGCAAATCGGCGAACGGTCGTGTTATAAGGCTTCCGCCCGCCATGGGGAGGGCCCCTTATGTTGACGTATGCGATGAGGGGGGGAGCCTAACAACAGGCGAGGCTGTGCCACCCGCACCCGGCCATTCGGTCCGAGGGGAGCTAGGAAACGCCTGAAAACCTAGTCTAGGGTGCACGTCAGCATGCGGGGTATGCGCCCGTAAAGAGACAGGAGGGGCCGAAGGGTCGACCTCCATTGCGTCGGGGTACCCGACGCGCGGGGACGCCATGTGGTCCGGAGCGGGCAAGAGTTCCATGGCGGAGGACAGCTGGTCCCGGGAAGCGATCGGCGGCGCGTGGCCCAGGGAGGCGCTTGGCGGCTGCAGCGAAGCGTCCACTGCGGGCGGCGCCGGCTGGAGGACAGGCGGCGGCGGCGGAGGCTGCGGCGGCGCGTCGTCATGGGGCAAAATGGAAGGCATCGTCGGTAACACCTGGGGATGAGGCGAGCCAGTAGATGGGTCCCCAGGGCGCTGACCGGACGGCACCGTCGCTGAAAGCAGACGGGAGCGGCAGAACCCGTGCGATGACAGAGGCGCAGCTGATTGAGATGCCGACGCACCTCACCAGAGGCCCCCAAAACCAAATACATCGCGCGGCCGAGGCAGCGAAGAATGCGCCCTGCGAGCCAACGCCGTGAACCTCGATAGTTGCGATAGAATACAACGTCGCCTGGAGCAAAAGCAGGAGTCTGCCGCTGCACAGGAACCTGATGTAGCGGGTGCAGCAAAGACATCAAGGTTCGATGAGGACGACCGTGGAGCAACTCAGCCGGCGAGCGACCATCTCGGGGCTGAGAGCGATACGATGACAAAAAGAGCAACAACGCGTCCTCCCGAGAATGCGACTCTTTCAACTTCAACATCTGTGACTTGAAAGTCCGGACCAATCGTTCAGCGGCACCGTTTGACTGAGGCGAAAACGGCGCGGATGTCAGATGTTGAATACCATTGGCCTGGCAAAATGACTGAAATTCTGCGGACATGAATTGTGGGCCATTGTCGGAAACAATAGTCTGCGGAAGACCTTCAATGCAAAAGATAGGAGACAACGCTTCGATGGTGGCAGATGACGTCGTGGAAGACATCCGGACAACAAAAGGAAAATTACTGAAGGCATCTACCAGAACCAACAATCGAGCATTCCAGAATGGACCAGCAAAATCGATGTGCAAGCGTTGCCAAGGGGAAGTGGCTTTTGGCCATGCAAAGACTTTTCGCGGCGGTGCGGATTGTTGTTCGGCACACGCCATGCAAGAAGAACACATATTCGTAATCGCAGCATCGATTCCGAACCAAGTACAGTGCTGACGAGCAAGTTGTTTCGTTCGCACTATACGCCAATGTCCTTGGTGAAGAAGCCGTAAAACAGAGGACTGTAACGAACGTGGGACCACGACTCTGGACTGGTCATTATCAGAACGCAACAACAAAACACCACGTCGAACAAAAAGTCTCTCCTTGTGAGCAAAAAATCGGCGAACCAACGGATCCTCGATCCGAGACTTTGACAAAGGCCATTGCGTAGCAACAAAACGCAACACGGTAGCAAGGACAGGGTCAGCAGCTGTGGCTGTAGCTACACGACGAAAATCAGTCGGAAACGAGTCGACCACTTCATCGGTCTCCCAATCAATGAACATGCAAGCAAGTTCGGAAGAATCGAATGCTCTATCCTCAGCAACAGGCAAACGGGACAACGCATCGGCGTTTCCGTGCTTAGCAGTGGACCGATACAAGATATCGTAGCGGTACTGCGAGAGGAAAATAGACCAGCGAATGAATTTCTACGCTGTACGCGGAGGTACAGGCTTGTTCGGATGAAAAAGCGACGTCAAAGGTTTGTGGTCTGTGATGATGGTAAAGTGACGACCATACAAGAAATCATGGAACTTAGTAACACCAAACACGAGAGCCAAAGCTTCTTTCTCTATCTGTAAATAATTTCTTTGCGCAGACGAGAGCAATTTGGACGCAAAGGCAATAGGGCGATCATGCGACCCATCTTTGTGCGCAAGCACAGCACCGATCCCATCCTCCTCGCCATGTGATGTGTCGACAGAAGTGCCGACACAGTGTTATTTTGAGGGGGCCGATATGCACGCTATAAGCTCACGCAGAATATCGTGAAGTCTGAAACAGTACGCTCAATGAATGCTATAAAGAAAAGTACGTTGCTTTGGGAATACTTAACTTTAATCCATCCTTTTGGTATATATAGTTCTTGTTGAGACATGCTTTAGACGATAATTATCAATTGCTATGTAAGGCTAATGGCGCCTTGCTAGGTCGTAGCCATGGACTTAGCTGAAGGCTATTCTAACTATCTGCTCGGCTAATGAGCGATGCTTCGTCAGTGTAGTCGCTAGCAATGTCGTCCGTACAACTGGGGCGAGTGCTCGTCCGTATCTCGAGACCTGCCTTGTGGTGGCGCTAGGTCTGCGATCACACAGTGGCGACACGCGGGTCCGACATGTACTAATGGACCGCGGCCGATTTAAAGCTACCACCTAGCAAGTGTGGTGTCTGGCGGTGACACCACAGTCTCACACCTTTTTGATACGAGCAGTTCGTTCTTGGCCTCCCATTCTTATTGTTCCCTTATTCCTATTTTTTTCGGAGTTTCGAATATCTTGGAACATTTTACATTGTTTAACACTATTTCTTGGTCAACTAATACTATGATGGTGCCTTGATTTTTCTTGAGTGTTGTTTCCAATCGTAACATCAGAAATGCCTGTTCGCTGTCTTTGCAAAAGGATAGTCATCTGTCATATCCTCAATTTTCTTCTCCAGTCTTATGTATATAGTTCTTGCAAGCAACTCGAATACATGAGCTGTTAAGCAGTTGTGCGATAGTTTTCGCACTCACCTGCGCTTGCTATCTTTGAGACTCTGGGCATGATAATTTTTCCGAAACTCTGATGCTATGTTTCCGATCTTACAGGTACTAGACAACAATTTGGTTAGTCGTTTGGCTGCCACTTACCCATTCGACTGCTGATATTCAGAAGGCATTTTATCTATCACTTCTACCTTACTTGATCTCAAGTCTTCAAAATCTGTGTTAAATTCTAACTCTAATACTACATCGCTTACGTCATCCACACCAACTCAGACTTTTACTTTTTTTTTCTTATTTTGCTTCATCATCTGGCACGTAAGCACAATTACCAAAACGTTACACATCCCCAAAGAAATGTTGTTTCTGTTCAGTTGCATTGTATAATGCGATGATTATGTGTTTGCTGTTAAACCGCGATGTTAGTGAACATACGTGATTCTGTTGGTGACTCTCCTGAGCCAGTTTATTGTCTTTATTCGAAGTGATCTGCGCCTGCTTCTCACACAGTCATTGTGTCCTAGGTCTGCACTGTATGAATTTAATTTTGTGTATCGTCTTTTCGTAAGATGCATAAAGAAATGTAGTGTTGGATGTGTAATAGTATTTTGATTACGGTGAGAATGGTCTTGGACTTAAACTGGTAGAAGAATGAAATACAAGGCTGACTGTTGCCATTCACTTCCTTTTAAATACACGCAGCTTGATATTCGACCAGAAAAGGATTTAGATTATAAAAGACATACTTACCACGTTAGAGGGTGACGTTATACTGCGAAAGGATACAGTTGTGGCTTTTGAGATGCCCCTCCCGACATCATTCGTGATGTCGTTTCTCCACCGGTGGCGCTCTCTCTCGCTTGATACAACACGGCTAACTGAACGTCTCTCTGTGTTCAGTAACTCCCAGAGCTCGGCAAGTGTTTGTTTACTCGCCGCGCGAGGTACTGCGTTCGCAGTTGTGATTTAGAACTCTCGATAGATATGGCGTTCTCTTACTGCCAGGCAACGGTGAAACTCACGTTCGATGATTCCTACGCGGGTCCAAAGGATTATGAAATCGAACGGTTTCCGAGAGACGACATGCATGTCGATCCCCACGAGCTGATAGGCATACATCCGTCTATCACTGCCAGTGTTGTCTATCTCAAGATGAAACGAAGAGGGGTGTGACAAACTAGTCAGACGTTCCACCAACGGCTACCGCTTTCGGCACTCAGACGGTAACGCATGCACGGTGACCGTGGACAAAGCGGGTATGGGTGTGCGCACGGTGCGCATATTCGAACTGCATCTCCATCTACATACATACTCTGCAATCCACCATACGGTGCGTGGCGGAGGGTACCTCGTACCACAACTAGCATCTTCTCTCCCTGTTCCACTCCCAAGCAGAACGAGGGAAAAATGACTGCCTATATGCCTCTGCACGAGCCCTAATCTCTCATATCGTATCTTTGTGGTCTTTCCGCGAAGTGTAAGTTGGCGGCAGTAAAATTGTACTGCAGTCAGCCTCAAATGCTGGTTCTCTAAATTTTCTCAGTAGTGATTCCTTTCCTCTAGACTCTAGAGACTCCCACCAGAATTCCTGAAGCATTTCCGCAATACTCGCGTGATAATCAAACCTACCAGTAATCTAGCAGCCCGCCTCTGAATTGCTTCTATGTCCTCCCTCAATCCCACCTGATAGGGATCCCAAACGCTCGAGCAGTACTCAATAATAGGTCGTATTAGTGTTTTATAAGCAGACTCTGCAGTGTGTTGGCAGGAGAGCCAACACCGGGTACTAGAGGAAGCCGAAAGGCACGCGTTTTAGCTCACGCAGGCTGGCGTGAGGTCTGGAACAGGACAAGGAAATTAGACTTTAGAAAAACGGACGTAGCTGGTGGAATACCTAACTTTAATCCATTACTGATGAGCGTCGCTCTTGACGGTACATTATCCATAATCTCAATAGTAACTGGTAATGACGCCTTGCTAGGTCGTAGCAAATGACGTAGCTGAAGGCTATGCTAACTATCGTCGCGGCAAATGAGAGCGTATTTTGTCAGTGAACCATCGCTAGCAAAGTCGGTTGTACAACTGGGGCGAGTGCTAGGAAGTCTCTCTAGACCTGCCGTGTGGCGGCGCTCGGTCTGCAATCACTGATAGTGGCGACACGCGGGTCCGACGTATACTAACGGACCGCGGCCGATTTAAAGGCTACCACCTAGCAAGTGTGGTGTCTGGTGGTGACACCACAGTCTCCTTTACAAATGAACCACATCTTCCCAAAATTCTACCAATGAACTGAAGACGACTATCCGCCTTCCCCACGACTGCCATTACTTGCTTGTCCCACTTCATATCTCTCTGCAATGTTACGCCCAAATATTTAATCGACTGCCGGTCGAGGTCCCGGTAGCGCTAGTTACTGACGCGTTGTGGCCATATGGAACGGTCCTAAGCTACACGGAAGAGAAGTGGAACACCTGTGAAACCTATCGGGTGCTCAATGGCGTCCGTCAGGTACGCATCGATCTCCGCAAACACGTGCCGTCGTACAAGTTCATCGGAGGTTGCCGAGCCATCATTATTTATGACGGACAACCGCGGACGTGTGCCGGCTGCTGACAGGAGGGTCACGTGGGATCGAACTGCCTCCAACGCCGCCTAGTCCAGGTGCCACGTGCGGAACCAGTATAGATAGCAGTGACAGCCGCGTTACCGCTAACGTACGTGGACGCGGTGCGGCCGGTGTGCACAGATGCCACGCCCTTGCTGCACTCAAATGCGCCCGCGAGCTCAGCCGCCGCAGCCGCCGTGACCGCGGAGCCGCACGACGAGGCGGCCTCGCAAGACAGAACGCCCGCAACTACCACCACTGTTACCTCTGTCGTATCAGAGGCGTCGGTGCCGGACGCCGGCTGCATGGCCGAAGGTACTGATCCCAGCCCTTCGACGGACACGGGCACACGGACGCGGAAACATCGGTCGTCGAAGCGTCATGAGAAACGCCGCCTCTCGACGGCAGGCGACCAACAGGCCGGAGACAGGGACAAGCTGACGACGCCGTCGCTGACGCGTCGTTGTCAGCAGAATCTACCAGCGCCGCCCTAAGGCAGGCATCCGACACCACGGACAGGACGGCGGCCTCGCCCAGGCAAGACGTTTCCACGACAGAAGCCCCTCGGGACAAAGACCAGGTGATGGAGCACAACGCCCATGTCGACGCACCTGTGGTGTCACCTCCAGACACCACACTTGCTAGGTGGTAGCCTTTAAATCGGCCGCGGTCCGTTAGTATACGTCGGACCCGCGTGTCGCCACTATCAGTGATTGCAGACCGAGCGCCGCCACACGGCAGGTCTAGTCTAGAGAGAGACTTCCTAGCACTCGCCCCAGTTGTACAGCCGACTTTCCTAGCCATGGTTCACTGTCTACATACGCTCTCATTTGCAGAGACGACAGTTTAGCATAGCCTTCAGCTACGTCATTTGCTGCGACCTAGCATGGCGCCATATTTAGTTACTAACAGATAATATCGTGAATCATGTACCGTCAAGAGCGACGTTCCTCATTAATGGATTATAGTTAAGTACCAAACTAACTACGTCCGCTTTCTGAATTCTAAGTGCTTGTCATGTTCCTGACCTCAAGTCAGTATAGTTCTTCCCTCGTCACGCCAGTCTGCGTGAGCTAAAACGCGTGCATTTCGGCCTCCTCTAGTAACACGGTGTTGGCTCTTCAGCCAACTACAACAGCACCATCGACTACATCACCGCTCGGTGACTGGGCTGCTGAAATAGAGGCAGAAGACGCACTAGACACTTTTGACACTCCTTCGACGCACGGGAACGGCAACCCACACAAAGAGAACCTAACACCCGTAGAAGGGCCGCGTTAAAGATACCTGCCGCAAAGAAAAAGTAGCCCAACGGCCCCATTGTCACCGAGAGGCCACCTTTTGCGTCTACTCACTCCGCATTTACATGTCCCAACCCTACCGTGTAGGCACAGTCAACGTTAACGGCATACGCTCTGTCATCAAAACGCGCATGTTCCATGATATGCTGTGGGCATCGGACCCGGACATCATCCTTCAAGAGCTTCCAGAGCTGCAACTGAATATTTATGGATACACAGCCTACAGTATCCCATCAAGCGACGGTGCCGGCGGAACCGCCATCCTATTACGCGACGGTACCCTGGCATCGGAAGTTACGTACCTGCCATCTGCACGAGGTGTTGCCGTCACGGTGGTAACACTCGCCGTTGTTTACGCGCCCTCCGGGTCATCTCGTCGCTGAGAAAGGATCACCTTTTATTCTGACGAAATTGCTCCACTGCTGAATTGGAATACGGAGGCGATTTTAATAGCGTCTTAGATCCAGCAGACCAAACACTGCACTACTCTACACGCCCAGCACTACAGACTCTCGTGTGAGACCTGGCGCTACACGACACGTGGCGTCTCCTTCACGGGCATCGACGTGGCTATACATATTTCACCGACCACTCTGCCAGCCGCCTAGACCGGATATACGTCTCACGAGGACTCCTCGCCGCGACAAGGGAGGCGGAACTGTGGCCGACAGCCTTCACAGACCATTTGGCATACATCTGCTCGGTCACGCTCCCCCGGCAGCTCACATACCGCAGCCGTGGTCCATGGACGCTGAACGTTTCCTATCTGTACGAGGACATATGTCGGCGGGAGATCGCTGCAACGGGGGACCGCTGCCTCCGGAGTCTGCATGCACATCCTTCCACCTTACATTGGTGGCTCGACCGCGCCAAGCCGGCACTCCGACGGACACTCGTGGGATATGGCCGTGACAGAGCGTGCTGGCGACAGAATTTTACTACACCGCGCTAAGAGAACTCATGACCAAGCCGCCATCACGTGAACGGCAGACAGCAGTTAATCGGCTCAAAGCTCGCCTACTCTGTCTCACGACACAACAGCTTGATGGAGCTCGAGTCCGGGCAATGGTGCAGGACACCATCCCCATAGAAATGGCATCCGTACGTCACGTTATGAGAAATAGACGCCACCGCAAGCGCCACCTTATGACATCAGTAGAGGCAGTAGAGAGTGGGCGCGTCAACTCGCAGTGTGCCATCGCTGCGGCATTCGTCCAGCATTACAGGTCACTTTACGCCGAGGACCCACAGACTGTTCGTGAGTACGACGACATCCTGTGCGGTCTGCCTGACCGCAGAGTACTGGCCCAGGACGACGCCCTGCGGGCTGCCATAACTGCTGAAGACTTAACAGCGGCCTCGGCACCCAGCACCCCGAACAAGTCACAGGGGCCAGACGGCTTACCGAACGAATTCTACCGCGCCTTCTATCCCCTGATGGGCGCTCAGTGGATTCAGATGTTTCAAGACCTCTTCCGCGACGAATTTACTGTCCCCACAGATTTTCTCGAAGACATCATGATAGCAGTTCCGAAAGCGAGCGGGTCTCACCGATGTCACGACTATCGCCCTCTTACGCTACTCAACGCGCATTATAAACTTTTCGCCCGCATCCTTCACACTCGTCTTCAGACCACCATCGGACACGTGAGCCATCCTGACCAGACAACAGCAACATCCACAGGGCACTTGGCACCTACCGCGACGTCACGGCGCTGGCGGTGGCCTGCCGCCTCCGAGGCGCTCTTGTCGCCGTCGATTTTGATCACGCCTTTGATCGCATCGACCACAGTTTCCTTCGCGCCGTGATCGAACGCATGGGCCTCTCGCAGGCGTCAGCAAGGTCATCTTACACTTAATCCACAGGGCGCGCTCCCAGATTGTGATCAACGGACACCAGACTGAACACATCACTCTTGGACGGTCGGTAAGACAGGGATGTCCTTTATCAGGAGCCGTATTCGCGGCGGCGCTCGAACCTGCACTGCAAGGCCTTCGCCAGCGACTGGAAGGCATCTGCATTCGAGATTTGACTTTCCGATGTGCTGCCTTCGAAGATGACGTGGTGCTCGTGGTGCAGTCGAGCATCGAAATCCAAGCGACGCTTCAGCGGTTGTGCCGCTATGGCGCGGTATCGGGCAGTGTCGTCAACGTGCGCAAGACGATATACGTGCATGTCGGGAGAGGCCTTCTACACCCAACAGCGATCCCCTTCCGAAAGGTCCCCTCACTGAAAGCACTGGGGCTGCAGTTCTCCAGTACAGTTCGCCACATATCGCCGGCTACTACAAAGGACACGGGCGCTGCTCTGTGATAGCATAGACCGCATTATGGATATGATTCTCCGAACGCGTTACGTCAACACTTACCTAGCGTCCAAACTTAATTATTTTTCGCACATTTTGCCGCTAACAGCCGCCATGGCCCGCAGTTTCCAGGCGGCGTACGGACAGTTTGTGAGTGCAGGTCATATATTCAAAGTTCGCTACACTGCTTTAACGAGGCCTCCACTGGCAGGGGGCCTGGGGTTGACTCACGTCCACAACCGTTCGCGAGCATTGTAGCTACGGACGATGCCGCTCGCATGGACCGCAACCAGCACCAGTTTGACGGGGACGCTGCTACAGATCGTCGCCCTGCGAGATCTTCGTCCACCGGTCGCCGTGGGCCACATAGCTCCGTCTCTTGGCCACACCCGCGATGCCTGGCCACGTACCCTCGTCCCTTGTGGTATGTGGTGGTGAACGGCAAATCAGCCACACGCCAGCGCCTCCACTCCATCCATCTCACCGACAACCCTTTGTGTCCGAACTGTGCCGTCGTCGATTCGGATGCTCACCGCCTGACATGTGCTGTGACAGGTAGATGCTGGGATCTTGTACGACGTATGCTGGCGCTCCTGTTGCGACGACAGCCAGAGTCTGTCACGCCAGACGAACTCCTATACCCAGATATCACTTACGTTCCCAATGCAAGAACGAATGCCGTCAACTGGCTGAAGGGCACGGTGCTATTTTACATTTTGCAAGGCGCTCCCGAAAACGCTCTGGACTTCTGGGTCCACCTGATGACGACTCATGAGGCGTTCCACCACCATGCACTGTACCGCACACGACTATCAAACTATTTAGGCGCATTATTCGAGGATCCTCCGGGGCGTTCCGAGTAATAGAACGCACACTTAAAACTGATTCACGTCAGAAGTAAATGTTTTAGAGGGAATCCCCTTACATTCATTACGTGAAGACGACTCGGAAGCTTCGGGTGGCGGTAGTTATATATACACTCCTGGAAATTGAAATAAGAACACCGTGAATTCATTGTCCCAGGAAGGGGAAACTTTATTGACACATTCCTGGGGTCAGATACATCACATGATCACACTGACAGAACCACAGGCACATAGACACAGGCAACAGAGCATGCACAATGTCGGCACTAGTACAGTGTATATCCACCTTTCGCAGCAATGCAGGCTGCTATTCTCCCATGGAGACGATTGTAGAGATGCTGGATGTAGTCCTGTGGAACGGCTTACCATGCCATTTCCACCTGGCGCCTCAGTTGGACCAGCGTTCGTGCTGGACGTGCAGACCGCGTGAGACGACGCTTCATCCAGTCCCAAACATGCTCAATGGGGGACAGATCCGGAGATCTTGATGGCCAGGGTAGTTGACTTACACCTTCTAGAGCACGTTGGGTGGCACGGGATACATGCGGACGTGCATTGTCCTGTTGAAACAGCAAGTTCCCTTGCCGGTCTAGGAATGGTAGAACGATGGGTTCGATGACGGTTTGGATGTACCGTGCACTATTCAGTGTCCCCTCGACGATCACCAGTGGTGTACGGCCAGTGTAGGAGATCGCTCCCCACACCATGATGCCGGGTGTTGGCCCTGTGTGCCTCGGTCGTATGCAGTCCTGATTGTGGCGCTCACCTGCACGGCGCCAAACACGCATACGACCATCATTGGCACCAAGGCAGAAGCGACTCTCATCGCTGAAGACGACACGTCTCCATTCGTCCCTCCATTCACGCCTGTCGCGACACCACTGGAGGCGGGCTGCACGATGTTGGGGCGTGAGCGGAAGACGGCCTAACGGTGTGCGGGACCGTAGCCCAGCTTCATGGAGACGGTTGCGAATGGTCCTCGCCGATACCCCAGGAGCAACAGTGTCCCTAATTTGCTGGGAAGTGGCGGTGCGGTCCCCTACGGCACTGCGTAGGATCCTACGGTCTTGGCGTGCATCCGTGCGTCGCTGCGGTCCGGTCCCAGGTCGACGGGCACGTGCACCTTCCGCCGACCACTGGCGACAACATCGATGTACTGTGGAGACCTCACGCCCCACGTGTTGAGCAATTCGGCGGTACGTCCACCCGGCCTCCCGCATGCCCACTATACGCCCTCGCTCAAAGTACGTCAACTGCACATACGGTTCACGTCCACGCTGTCGCGGCATGCTACCAGTGTTAAAGACTGCGATGGAGCTCCGTATGCCACGGCAAACTGGCTGACACTGACGGCGGCGGTGCACAAATGCTGCGCAGCTAGCGCCATTCGACGGCCAACACCGCGGTTCCTGGTGTGTCCGCTGTGCCGTGCGTGTGATCATTGCTTGTACAGCCCTCTCGCAGTGTCCGGAGCAAGTATGGTGGGTCTGACACACCGGTGTCAATGTGTTCTTTTTTCCATTTCCAGGAGTGTAGTACCAACAGCACTCGATTCATACCAAATAAATTAATAAGAGACGGAACTGATCCCCCATGGTACACAAAAAGCTGCTGCAGGAGCACCGATTAAGGCACGTACAATTTAGACGAACGCAAAATCTCAAGATTGGCGAAGTTTTACTGAGCCTCGAAATTTGGTGCGGATTTCAATGTGAGATGCATTTAATAGTTTCCGCAACAAAATTCTCTCTAGAAATGTGGCAGAAAATCCAGAGAGATTCTGGTCCTATGTTAAGTAAACCAGCGGAAAGACTTAGTAAGTCCCTTTACTGCGCGACAGCGATGAGGAGGAGGGGGAGGGGGAGACAAGGGACCCAACCTTACGGAGCAGGTAAAATAGTGGCAAATGTCCGGCGTGGCAAATGTCCGGCGTGGCAAATGTCCAGCGTGGCAAATGTCCGCACACCGTTTGGGCGGCCTTCACTGCCGGCAATCGATGTCCGGCCAGTAGCCAGCCCACAGCTCTGCCGCTGTCGCTGACAGCCGGGGGCCGACCTGCGAGTGACAACCCTCCGCCACAGGTGTTTCCCACACTCTCTTCCAATTACTGCCTTCCGCCCCCACCCTCTTCACGCTCACACTGACACGTGTACAATAGGCGGTGCAGATGGATAACGAGGTAACGTAACCTTATGAGCAACGGCGCTAGGAGGAGCCACTGTGTAAAATTCTGCCTTTCTGATTGGATTCCTACTGTTATAATTCTATCATTAACATAGCTACACTCTTTCGTATTCTTTTCCCCACTTCTGCTTGTAAATAGTGCTACACATTTAGATCTACTCCACTGTAAAGCTTACGTACGTAGTTCCCAATATATTCACTACCTGTTCGCTTCTTCTTAGTTTCTGAGAATGTAGCAACATCAATTTCCGTTACCGTACCGAAAAACATTTCACGTTTCCTTCGCTCAAAGGATTATTTCTTACAACTCACGTTGTCAGTGACGTAACTACGGTAACCAGCATGCACGGGAAACTTCTACTTTACACTCACGCACCATCACCACCAACACGACAACGACGTTGCCGCTGGCGCTCACGTCTCACTGTTTTCGGTTTAACCCTCTGCTCTGCTTAGCCTGATTATTAGTTGTTGAGATTGATCCTGCTTTACAGAAATAATAAGTGTCCCTTACAGTAATTATTGTTTGTATGACCCAAATCAAAACGTGGAGAACACAAGGCCAAAAGCGTCATTGCTAGGAACAGCAACCCCACTCCTTTTCCATTGTTTCTCTACCGACAAATACAAAGCCTTAACAAACAACAAACATGCAAAATACACACTTCACGTATTGGTTGCGTTCGCTCACTTGATTTAACGTGAGTTTGTCCATCTAGCAGCCGAAACAAGAAACCGCATCAGGTAGGTCTCACGGGACTGTTGCTCAGTACAGCCCCGTCCGAATATCTGTACGATTTCGCTTCGTACAGGTCCGTCTCCTTCCCAGTTAGCGACCAACAATCCTGTACCGTCTTTTACTCCTCTATTTTCGTCCTCATATTTCTCCCTCCTTTCCCCTTTGCTTTTCTCCACAGCATGATTTTACCTTCAGAACAGCGCCCCAGTTGACATATTATATTGCAAGCTGCTAACAAAATTTTCTGTTGTTCACTCTGTCTCAAATATTCATAGTGAATCCAGTCTGTTACCAGAGGCCCACTTGGGAACTTTGTATCATTTCTTTACACGATGTGAGGCTAATGGTCATCCGTCGACCCGTAACATGAACGACCAGGATCTTCTGTGACTTATTTCTCCCCTAGCGTCTCGGGCAAAGGCGCTGCTCCACATCGCAATGGTGTTTCGTTCTGACACTTCCGTTGTAGGTGACTTTCCTGTGAATTCTCTTCCGCCTATAGCACCGATTTGAATATGTCGCCGGCTCTCTAAAGTTCCACTGCCCATCACTCAGATTGTGAAGAATGTCCTGCCGATCGATGAGGAAGTTAATCATGGGCGGTAAAGAAGAAGGAAGAAATGTATATCCAGAATACGAAGAGGAGGTTTCTAAGTTCTGTCAAGGCACTGAAAATAACAGATAGGATCAGGAATATCGATATCAGAAACGAACTAAACAATGCAACGTGACAGAGGACTAAACATATGCGACTATTTGTCCCTGAGAGATTACCAACGAAAACGCAAAAAAAAGACAGATTCTGGAAGACCGAGAAATAGATGAGAAATGTGAGAGAGGGTAAATAGTCTAGAACGGGAACTAAAGAAGAACAAGAAAAGAACGGAGCTGCTACAGTCAAGAAAGCCATATTGAGAAGTTTAGGCAGGATACCACACGTACTACAGTCAGTATATTGGGGGTTCGTAACATTCTAATTTCTGCAATGTGGGAGGTCGTTATTTGATTCTTCTCTCTACTCAAAAATAGAGGGGGGGGGCTGACGCTCCTGGGTAAAAAATTGAATTCTGGAAGGCGTCGATAAAACGTCAGCAAATGCATGGGTTGGTTGATTCGGGGCAGGGGACCAAACAGCCACGTCAAGGATGAGGAAGGAAGTCGGCCGTGCGCTTTCAAAGGAACCATCTCGCCATTCGCCTGAAGCGATTCAGGTTCAAATGGCTCTGAGCACTATGCGACTTAACTTCTGAGGTCATCAGTCGCCTAGAACTTATAACTAATTAAACCTAACTAACCTAAAGACATCACACACATCAATGCCCGAGGCAGGATTCGAACTTGCGACCGTAGCGGTCGCTCGGTTACAGACTGTAGCGCCTAGAACCGTACGGCCACTCCGGCCGGCGGCGATTCAGGGAAATCACGGAAAACCTAAATCAGGATGGCCAGACGCGGGGTTGAACAGACGTCCTCCCGAATGTGAGTGCAGTCTACTAACCGCTGTGCCTCCTCGCTCGGTGACTCTGATATCCTTGGCTGGGGGCAAAATCTAATAATCTTGCAAGAAATGTGTTCATCGTTGAAGAATGTCCAGCAATTGTTTTAAGGTGAATGGAAGTAACTCGTGCTACGAAATCGAAAAGCGTCACGCCTGTGAGCGAAATTAAAAGCCAATTGCTCATCACTGATCAAATGCAAGTGTTCAGAGTAGAGCTTGAAAAACTTGATTAGGAAAAGTGACTCTAATTTCCCTACAGCTCATCTTGCGGCTGCAGCACTAGTTCACCATATTATTGCTGGTCATGGTTCAAGTGGCTCTGGGTTCTATCACTGGTGGAACCAATGTTCCTTACCAGTGTTATGTCCAAATTAGCCCAAGATTTTTCTAAGTCCCCATTGCGTCGGAACTGGAGGCTCGGTGGCATTTCTCGCCATGGAAGATGGCGGAGGCTCTGGATCTTAATCTGTGTTGAAGAAGTCTGCTTTCCCACCTGGTTTCCAACCTCTCACTGCGACATGTTCCATCTCTCACAGTATCTGATTGCCTCAGCTCTGAATCTTCCGAAAGATGAATAATCAAACTCCTAGTTACAGAAAACTCGTCTTCTTCCCCTGACTGTGTGACCATACCGTACCAAGAAGCCTCGTTTTGCTCTCTCCCCCTCGGTCTCTTTCTTCAGCCAATGAGATGCTGTGTGTTGTCACCGTACAGTATCTTCTGCTAACTTAGTTTGTTTACATTAGCCAATAATAGCTGGTTCACATCAAATGAACATTAGTGTCCTGTACACTCAGAGCCTTCGGCTGTCTCCCATAGTTATGAAGGTGCGGGACCTCTGCATCCCCTATCCACCACTAAGATGGTTTTCTTTAGTTTTCTATGCTTTTCTGGGAAACGGACAGCTTTCGTCATCTCGCCTACAAAGTTGAAGAAAGCGAGTTCTCTCTCCATTTCCCGGTTGTAAAACTTTTTCGCCAGGTATTTCGGTTTTTCTCTATCGGAGATGCTACCTCCGTTTCCATACAATGACCTGACTTCCTATGCCGCCTCTGCACGGCAACAGACTCTGTCTAGTGACCCCTTGGATCATCCCAGCAACCTTTAGAAGAACTTGTCTTGGTGTGCGACTCCCTTAGAGCTTCGTCCAGTGTGCACCCTGCTCATCTTCTCGCAATGCTTCCAGCATTTCCTACCGCAACGTCCTCTGGAAATATGAAATAAGAAGCAAGAAAACAACGAGGCTCTACCAGTTATCTACTGACAGTTACTAGTACTGTGGTATATCAACTTTATCGACGTCAGTTAAGTGGGAATGCCACAGCAGGCTACCAGTTAATTATCAGCGGCCAGACGTACCGCCTCACAATCTCAGTGTTGCCTCTTGAGCCAAAAAGTTTGACGATCACTGCTCTAGGCGTATGTAAACTCCAGTGCAGTATGAACCATGCGTCCTGCTATGCGACTTTAAGCAGTCGTAGGGGTAGCTCAGTGTTTAAAAGAAAAAAATGCGGAAACTGTTTTTCGTGACTACAGTTGTAAATACTTTTTACATGATAATGCCGTCCTTAAGTACACTAGAGACTACTGTAAGTCTGGGGTTTCGTAATGGCGGTGTAAAAAATAAACTTATGAACAGGCCAAGTACAGCTGTCGCGTTTCGCTGATGAGTACATGTGTGTGTCAGATTGATGTCATGAATAATGAAACTGACCAGCCAGAACAAGATGACTACCGATCTACTATGGATATAAACCAGTCTAGGTGACAGCAGCGTCAGTTGGCGAGGAGTGACTGGTATCAGACACACGCACGGTGCGTGTAAGTATCAGTGAGCGTGCTGTCTGTGTATAGAATGGGGAAGGTGCGCGATCTATCTGGCTTTGTCAGAGCACGTATTAAGATGCATTTCGGAGACTGCACGATTTGTCGGGTGTTCGAGCAGTGCTGTGGTGAGTGTCTTCAACAAGTGGTCCAGACGTCATGGGATTCAGCGGCCACTCCTCATAACAGATATCGGGCTTTGTAGACAAGGCAGACTGGTAAAACAGGAATGGCGGCGAACTGTGGCGGAGATAACATCAGACTTTAATGCTGAGCAGAGTACAAGTGTGTCTGAACACACAGTGAGCCGAACTCTCCTAACGTTGGGTCTCCGCAGCTGACGACCAATGCACCTGTGCCAAGGACAACACCACGACATCGGCAACTACACCTGAAATGGGCACTCGGCCTTCGGCAATGGACGTTGCCGCATTGGCAGAGCGTTGCATCGTCTGATGAATCTCGATACCTTCTTCATCATGTCGATGGGAGGGCGCGGGTCCGTCGTGTGCTACTACTGGAGAGAGACAATCTGCCGGCGGCTCCACTGTGCTCTGGGGAACACTCACGCGGGCATCCGTGGGTCCATCGGGGGTCGTGCAAGGCAACCTTACGGCCAACGAGTATCATACACAGTTTGTAGACCACGTACGCCTCTTCATGACGATCATGTTTCCCCACGGCAATGGCATTTTTCAGTAAGGTAGTGCGCCATGTCACAAGGACGGGTGTTTGATGAAGTGGTTCAAGCAGCACAGTGGCTTGTTGCAGTTGATGTGCTGCCTTCCCGCCCCCCCCCCCTAATCTCGCCCAGTATGAACCCGATCAAACACATCTGGGATGTGACTGAACGTGGCGTCAGACCTCATTGCCCCTGTCGACGACTTTAGGGGACCTACGTGACTTGTGTGTGTGCAGATGTGGTTTCAACTCCCTACAGCGATCTATCATAGCCCTATTGCTTCAGTAGGATGACGCGCCGCCGCTGTTATCCGTGCCAAAGGTGGACATACCGAATACTAGGTAGGTGACAGTAATGTTCTCACTGATCAGTGTATATACAGGCTGTTACAAAAAGGTACGGCCAAACTTTCAGGAAACATTCCTCACACACAAATAAAGAAAGGATGTTATGTGGATATGTGTCCGGAAACGCTTAATTTCCATGTTAGAGCTCATTTTAGTTTGTTCTTCCACCTACGCTCAATGGAGCACGTTATCATGATTTCATACGGGATACTCTACGTGTGCTGCTAGAACATGTGCCTTTACAAGTACGACACCAGATGTGGTTCATGCACGATGGAGCTCCTGCACATTTCAGTGGAAGTGTTCGTACGCTTCTCAACAACAGATTCGGTGACAGATGGATTGGTAGAGGCGGACCAATTCCATGGCCTCCACGCTCTCCTGACCTCAACCCTCTTGACTTTCATTTATGGGGGCATTTGAAAGCTCTTGTCTACTCAACTCCGGAACCAAATGTAGAGACTCTTCGTGCTCGTATTGTGGACGGCTGTGATATAATACGCCATTCTCCAGGGCTGCATCAGCGCATCAGGGATTCCATGCGACGGAGGGTGGATGCATGTATCCTCGCTAACGGAGGACATTTTGAACATTTCCTGTAACAAAGTGTTTGAAGTCACGCTGGTACGTTCTGTTGCTGCGTGTTTCCATTCCATGATTAATGTGATTTGAATAGAAGTAATAAAATGAGCTCTAACATGGAAAGTAAGCGTTTCCGGACACATGTCCACATAACATATTTTCTTTCTTTGTGTGTGACGAATGTTTCCTGAAAGTTTGGCCGTACCTTTTAGTAACACCCTGTATAGGGAGCAGTTCCTTCTTCAACTTCTGATTTTATTGACAGGCACGTTTAGTGTGGCCACACGAAGACGTCAGCGAGAGAGTCGACTGGGCTACGTTCGTCGCTGTAGCGGTTGGCGCGTGGTCTCACTCTGCGTGGGGGCTCCGCAGCGGAGGCGGCGTCGTCGCCGATTTCGTGCCAACCCGCTCTCTCTCGAGACGCGTTATGGGGGCTGGACGACTTGCTATACCGCTCCTTCAATGGGACTGAAGCGAGAGTACCGGGTTAGGACAGGGTGTCGGTTGTTTCTAGTAACAAGCAAAACAGAGCAGCGGCTAGCCGGATACACGGGCCCCCTTGTCAATGACAGAGACACATCGTGAAAGTATTACTCTGTGTAGACTAAGTTGCAATTAGAAATAATTCTAAAGCCAAGATCGCTTAAAACATTTTTTTACTTGATGACCGGTTTCAACACACTAAAGGTGCCATCAACAGATCTTAATATAGCTTACCATTTATAAACCATTTGGATTAATGATACATGAGGCAGACCAGCTGATATACAATCATTGTGACAAAAATAAAACAACTGCTCTCATAGTCATCCTTTTCCATCAGATATGTAAAGCCGAAGTCACAAGATAAAACTACTTCGTACATGACCGCTGCTCGACTAACAACGGTCGTCATCACACTTGCAATTAATTAAATAATGACTTAACTAATGCAACAGTTCGTTCTGTGATCCACATTTGTTTGTAGCAAGTACACCATACAAGGCTGCAGTTACAAATTGTCGAAGGACGAGGAAAGGAAGCAGTAATTAAGAGGAGAGTGTTCCAGGATTGTAGCCTATCGCCCATTTTATTCAATCTTATAGACATTAAGGCGTAAGGAATGCAAGGAAAAATGTCTAAAGCAAATTAAACTTGACGGTGAAGATGTAAAAACTTTGAGACTTGCCTGTGACATTCTAATTCTAGCAGAGACAGGAAAGGAAATGCAAGAAGATTCAAATGGAACGCGTTTTGGTTGGCAGGAGAGCCAACACCGTCTTACTAGAGGAGGCCGAAAGGCACGCGTTTTAGCTCACGCAGGCTGGCGTCAGGTCTGGAACAGGACAAGGAAATTAGAATTTAGAAAAACGGACGTAGCTGGTGGAATACTTAACTTTAATCCATTAATGAAGAACGTCGGTCTTGACGGTACATGAATCAATATCAATAGTAACTGATAATGGCACCTTGCTAGGTCGTAGCAAATGACGTAGCTGAAGGCTATGCTGAACTATTGTCTCGGCAAATGAGAGCGTATTTTGTCAGTGAACCATCGCTAGCAAAGTCGGTTGTACAACTGGGGCGAGTGCTAGGAAGTCTCTCTAGACCTACCGTGTGGCGGCGCTCGGTCTGCAATCACTGATAGTGGCGACACGCGGGTCCGACGTATACTAACGGACCGCGGCCGATTTAAAGGCTACCACCTAGCAAGTGTGGTGTCTGGCAGTGACACCACAGAACGTATACTGTGTTACGCTGATGCTTGTTTTATGCGCATAAGCATAACTCTCTGCCTAACTTTTTGTCTTCCAGCGCTGTCCATATCATGACAGAACTGTTTATACGTATCCACGCAACGACCTGCTCGTGACTTCATCGCACCGGTACCTGAGAACCCGGAGTCGACGTGTGTTACGGAGCTTGTTGTGGCCAAGCGTTTCCCCTGTTTTTCACTTTTCGCCAATCCCAACAACGTGACAAATTTCAGACCTTCTTTTTTAAGTTAACGTTGTTTTTGTGCTTTTGGCTTTCTATGGCCTCTCCGTACATCCTAGCGTAGCAACTGTTACATTTCACTATAGCCACAGTGTCAGAGAAACGAATTGGTGGTTCTCTGGTCCCAGTGCATGATGTGTACCGATGATTTATCCGTTTTGCCCAGACGACTGTTGTTCTTATGTTCCTTAACGCTTCTTCCTGTAGTTCCTAAGTACACTTGACCGCAAGTGCAAGGGACTTTATGTACTCCTGCTGTGCAAGCGGCAGCAGTAGGTCCTATGTTGTTTTCAAATATTCGCGCACCTTTCTTGTTGGTTTAAACACGGTATCATTACTGTGTGTTATGAGGAGTCTGCTGATGAGGTGTTACACCTTTTTAAAATGTAAGGAAAATTTCCTCTTTAGTTGGTTCTTTTTCATTAGAAGTGTGTAGTACCCTTTGGAAAAAGTTTACTCCGCTAAGAGATGAATAGGGTGCGTCTAGATCTTCTGGTGGAAAAGAAGCAACTAAAGGGATAGATTTCTCTCCATTTGTAAAAAAAAAAAAAGTCCAATTGGAAAACCACTCAGAAAACACGATGTAGAAATAGTGTTTAAACCAACAATATTTCAACAGTGCAAAGGCCCGCCACTTGCCATGCCAGTAGTACCGTAGTATACAAAATCTCTTGTACTTGAGTTCCAAGTGTACAAAGGCACTACAAAAATAAACATTAACACCCGGCTCAAGGAACACAACAGCAATTGCGTAGGCAAGACGAATATTTCAGCAGTAGCAGATCGTGCACTATATCGGGAAACCAACGGATTCGTTTCTCTGGCGCTGTGATTTAGCAAGATCTTACAATTACTACGCTAGGATGTACATTGAGGGAATAGGTATTCAAAATCACAAAAACAGCTCTAACTGAAAAAATAAGGATTGAAGTTAGACAAGTTGTGAGCGTTAGTGTTAAATACACTGTCTAGTCACGTTAATGTGACTACCTGCCAAAAGTGGGAATAACCATCCTTCACAGCGCGAGACGGGCAGCAAGAAAGTCAATGAGGTTCTGTAAAGTACCGAAAGTGATGTGTTGCCATTCCGACTCCACTGCCGTGGGCAGCTGCCCTAAGTTTCTCGTTTGAGAATTCATGACGCGAACAGCACTATCGAGGCGAAATTCTCGATTGGGCTGAAGTCCGGGAAATATGGCGGCCAGGGGGGGTGCGGAAAACTCTTCCTGGCGTTCTTCGTAGCATGCACCTAAACTGCGAACTACGTGACACGTTGGATTGTCCTGCTGGTAGATGACGCCGTCCCGAAGAAGAACAAACTGCATGTGGGAGTCGACATTATCCCCAAGCATAGATGCATACTTGGGTGCATCCATTGTGCCTACCGTAATGACAAGATCCCCAGACCACAGTTGTTCCAGGATGTTAACTTCCAGACGTTTCACAACGTACACAGCAATGGCCATCCGTTCGACAGAGCATAAAACGCAGTTCATCTGAAAAGGCCAACTGTCGCCATTCGGTGGACGTGCAGTTGCTGCAATGTCGTTCAAATTCCAGGATTCGCTGTGACGAACAGCAGTCAGCACGGGTGCGTGAAACACGCGCCTGCTGCCGAGGTCCGTTTGCAGCAACGTTCGCTGAGCGGTCGCTGACGTGACTCTGCTGGTCGCCACTCGGTTCAGCTGGGCGGTCTGTTGTTCAGTCGCTGCACGCCTGTTCGCCCGCTCACATCTCCGCAGCCGACGTTCAGCCTTGCCCGTGGCGGACCACAGTTGCCTCGGCCCCAGATTGGGGTGGCTCCATTTTGCCATGGGCACTATATGTTAACCACAGCGTATAAAGGCTCCCCTGAAAAAAAAAATTCTTTTTACTACTACTACTAGGCTAATTACTGTTTAGCTCTACAGGACCTTTATACTGAAATGTTTCGCACACCACCTTGTATTGTCTTTCTATGTGTGTGGGTAACTGTATCTTCAATGTTGTGGGTAAATACATACAGCGTACACAGGGCGATGTGTGAAACTGATAGCGATTAAACGCTTCCGCTGTTGCAGAAATCTGCTCCAGATGCTGCAGATACCGTGTTGAGCTGAAAATGGTAACCAAAGTACGGAGAAATATTCTTCAGGGATCTGTTGCATAGCAATCAGATTGCTTTCGGTTCTGAGAAATGTCCAGGTACTATTGTGGATTTGAATGATCCATGAAGTGACTTCTTTTCCGAAGAAAACATCGAACTATTTCACTATCACTGAACGCTCCCGTCAGAACTGTTCTCAGGCTGGTATTCATTATTAAATCACAATAGAGGTATACGCTGGGTGTAGAATAACACGTACCTTCTTGAAATGAACAATATTTTCATTGTTCTATTAACTGATTTCCTTCCATATGCACTTATATTTTACAATGTGAATCAAAAACTCGCAATGGCGTCGATTTTTTACATCACAAGAATGGCTCTCCTCTTGTAAAAAATTACTCTTAAGAAGAACAAAAGGTCTATAACCTAACAATAATTATGTGAGCGCTTCCGCCACAGAGTAATAAACAATATCTTTGTCTCTCTCTCTCTCTCTCTCTCTCTCTCTCTCTCTCTCTCTCTCTCTCTCTCTCTCTCTCTGTCTCTCACTCTCTCTGTCTCTCGCACTGTCACTGCAAGTTACGCTGCCTGATACATCATAAGCGGCAGGCTAAAAGTTTACAGACTTAGCCGTTTCCGAAATGCTTCCACCCTTGGCCTGTAATCCAGTGATCGTGCTCTCTTGGACGTCAGATACATCGCACCGCTTCCGCATTACGACAATGACTGCACTGTTTTCCCCTCTTCTGCCGGTGCTGCCACCTGCCGTATGTGAGTAGGTGTTGCATCTTGCCGTGGAACATAGGCGGTGGTCAGGTTAATGCGACTGGGCCGTGTAGTTTGCAGCTGTATAGCAAGCAATTTCTTCTACGGGCCATTTCTGTTTCTAGCTGGTACACCATAGAAGACTGCATTTATGCAGAGTCGAAGGGCATGAAAAGGAAGCAATAATTGACAAGAGAGTGAAAGGGTTGTAGCCCATCGCCCACTTTATTCAATCTGTACATTAAGCAGTAAGAAGCACCAAAGAAAAATTTGGAAATTAAAGTTCGAACAGAAGAAATAAACACTTTGAGATTTTCCGATGACATTCTAATCCCGCCAGAGACAGCAAAAGATTTGCAATAACAATTAAACGGAATGTATGATGTCTTACACTAACTAAAGTGGAACGAGGGTAATGGAAAGTAGATGATGATGAGGGAACGATATTAGAAATGACGCATCAAAAGTACTCGATGTATTTTGCTGTTTCAGTACAAAATAACTGACGGTGGCCGGCGCAGAGAGGATATTAAATGCGAAATTGCAATGTCAAGAAAATAGTTTCTGACAAAGGCATCTAATGCAAATTTAAATGTTAACAAGTCTTTCCTGGATATATTTACGTGTAGTGTAAACATGTACAGAGGTGAAACAAAGCTGAGACGTGAAGAGTGTTGTGGATTGGCAAGACATCCAACCCACTATGAGAGGAAGCCGAAAGGTACGCGTTTTAGCTCACGCAGGCTGGCGTGAGGTCTGGAACAGGTCAAGGAAATGAGACTAACAAAAAACGTTCGTAGCTACTGGAATACTTAACTTTAATCCATAATTGGAGAACATCGCTCTTGACGGTACATGTTTTACACCATCAATAGTAACTGGTAATGGCGCCTTGCTAGGTCGTAGCAAATGACGTAGCTGAAGGCTACGCTAACTATCGTCTCGGCAAATGAGAGCGTATTTTGTCAGTGAAACATCGCTAGCAAAGTCGTCTGTACAACTGGGGCGAGTGCTAGGAAGTCTCCCTAGACCTGCCGTGTGGCGGCGCTCGGTCTGCAATCATTGATAGTGGCGACACGCGGGTCCGACGTATACTAACGGACCGCGGCCGATTTAAAGGCTACCACCTAGCAAGTGTGGTGTCTGACGGTGACACCACAAAGAGAATAAAAGCTACTGGAATGTGGAGCTAAAGGAGAACACTGAAGACTACATGGGTAAATCGAATGACTGATGAAGATGTACTGTATTGTAATGAGCAAAAAATTTATTTGTGGCACAACTTCACATGACACATGGCTCAAGAAATGAATAGATTGGCAGTGGGAAGATGTGGGGGAGGGAAACGGGATTGTAGAGGGCGACCGTGGATTGACTGGCGCTGGTATGTTCGTACGGATGAAGGTTGCAGTTGTTACTTTTTCCCAGGATTCTTCCCATGGCTGTCATTCTGACATCTGGCATACCCACGGTTAATTCTTTGTGGACGTCTCACTTCAAGTCGCTTCGAACGCATACTCCCATATACTTTATGGAACTAATGGCTTCCAGTAGTCGTCCTGCAGTCGTGTAATCATACAGTAAAGGGTATTTCTGTCTGTCTATGTATTCTCAACATCTTATATTTGTTTATGGTGAGGGCGAACCACCACTCCCTGCAACAATTGTCGATCCTCTGCAGGTCTGCCTGCATTTCGCTACAATTTTGTAGAGTCGCGACTTCTCTGTATAAACAACATCATCTGTGAAAAGCCGCAGGGAGATTCCGACGTTAATGGTCTTGTGACACTTCCTTGGATCACATCCGAAGTCTTACATCTGAAGAGATCTGTCCGTTCAGAATGACATGCTGTGTTTTGGTTCAAATGGTTCAAATGGCTCTGAGCACTATGGGACTTAACATCTGTGGTCATCAGTCCCCTAGAACTTAGAACTACTTAAACCTAACTAACCTAAGGACACCACACACATCCATGCCCGAGGCAGGATTCGAACCTGCGACCGTAGCGGTCACGCGGTTCCAGACTGAAGCGCCTTTAACCGCACGGCCACACCGGCCGGTTGCTGTGTTTTGTTTGCTAGAATGAGTTCAGTTCAGTCACACAGTTAGTCTCACAATTCGTAAGCCAGACAAGCGAACTGGTGGTTACCTGGTCCCAGTGCATGATCTGCTACTGCTGATTTATCCGTCTTGCCCAGATGACAATTGTTCCCGTGTTTTGTTCATTAGACGGCAATGTGAAACTGTATCAAACCCCTATGGAAGTCAAGAAACACATCTACCTGGGTGCCTCTATACAGGGTGTTACAAAAAGGTACGGCCAAACTTTTAGGAAACATTCCTCACACACAAAGAAAGAAAATATGTTATGTGGACAAGTGTCCGGAAACGCTTACTTTCCATGTTAGAGCTCATTTTATTACTTCTATTCAAATCACATTAATCATGGAATGGAAACACACAGCAACAGAACGTACCAGCGTGACTTCAAACACTTCGTTACAGGAAAGGTTCAAAATGTCCTCCGTTAGCGAGGATACATGCATCCACCCTCCGTCCCATGGAATCCCTGATGCGCTGATGCAGCCCTGGAGAATGGCGTATTATATCACAGCCGTCCACAATACGAGCACGAAGAGTCTCTACATTTAGTTCCGGAGTTGCGTAGACAAGAGCTTTCAAATGCCCCCATAAATGAAAGTCAAGAGGGTTGAGGTCAGGAGAGCGTGGAGGCCATGGAATTGCTCGGCCTCTAACAATCCATCGGTCACCGAATCTGTTGTTGAGAAGCGTACGAACACTTCCACTGAAATGTGCAGGAGCTCCATCGTGCATGAACCACATCTTGTATCGTACTTGTAAAGGCACATGTTCTAGCAGCACAGGTAGAGTATCCCGTACGAAATCATGATAACGTGCTCCATTGAGCGTAGGTGGAAGAACAAACTAAAATGAGCTCTAACATGGAAATTTAAGCGTTTCCGGACACATGTTCACATAACATCCTTTCTTTATTTGTGTGTGAGAATTGTTTCCTGAAAGTTTGGCCGTACCTTTTTGTAACACCCCGTATACTGCTTTCTGTATGTCGTGGGCGAATATAGGACGCTGTTTCCGGAACCCATGTTGATTCATACAGGGGAGATATTCGGTATCGCGAAATGTCATAATCTGCGAGCACAAAACACGCACCAAAATCTAAACAGACCGACGTCAGGGATATAGGCTGTCCGACGACCCTTCTTGAAAGCGGGAATGACCTGTTCTTTTGTCTGTCATCAGGAATGCGTCTCTTCTCCAGAAGCGTACGGCACACTGCTGCTAGAGAAGGGGGCAAGATCTTTCGCATACTCCAACTGGTACTCCGTGAAGTCTAGCGGCCTTTCTCCTGCTAAACGATTTCAATTGTTTTCTATCACTTGGTCACTTATTCCGATGTGTGTCATTTTGTCGTTCGTACATCGGTTTGAAGGAGAAACTGCAGTGCGATCTTCCTCTGTGAAACATTCTAGGTAAAAAAGCGTTCAGTACATTCTGTGTCATCCTCTGCTTGAAAGTTATAACGGTCAAGAGTGTATCGACAAATGGCTTCGATCTGTTTACTGATTTAACGTATGATGAAAACTTCTTAGGATTTTCTGTCAAATAGAAGATAGAATTTTATTTTTGAATTCATTTCACGGAATACTGGAGGACTTTCGTATCAATGATTCTGAAATAATGATGAGAAAAACGCAACACCTAACCACCGCGAGGAGAAATCTCCGACGCGGCCGGAAATCGAACCCGGCCCAGTGCATGGTAGTCAGACGCGTTGATCACGCAGCTAAGGGAGCAGACGTAATTGGAGAAAATGTTGGTAAGTGCTAGAGGGAAACCGAAATGAAATGAAAGAGATCACTCATTACTAAAGCTCACGAGGACGGGCCCTGAACCGATGTAGGCCGACCTGCCTCCTGCGGAAGCGGCTAGCAGGCCGCAGCAGGAGTGGTGTGTGGCGGTGGGTGGTGTGTGCCGCCCTACGCCACCTGTCACCAGCCAGCGCTATGTTAATTTATCGCCCCCTTCTCTCCCTTCTCCCCCCCCCCCCCTCTCCTCCGCGTCTGGTTTCGACTCCGTTTTATTTCGTGTCCCGCTGTACGCCCGGTAAATATAGCGCCGCCTGGCGCACGCGGCCAAGGACCTCCGACCTGGCCCAACACGGACCACGTCGGCACGAGCCCGTGGTCGCAGCAGCCGAATGGAACGATAAATTATCACGGTAAGGCGCACGTCGACGGGAGCAAAACCTCAGGCGGTCGGAGAAGCGTCGGGCAGAAATTGTACATGACGCACACTTGATTGGAAAATTGACAGGTTGTGCTGATGAATAATTTCTGTACTGCAAATTACCCGCTAACTATTCAGGGCTGCTTTTAGGACTTGTGGACCGCAAGGCTGAACTTGTGTTGCGGACGTTACCGAGGTGAAGTTTTGTGACAGTTGACGCGTGAAATCGCAGTTTTAAAATTGCAAACCCATATGCAGCACTTAACTAGAGTGTATATGACTTTGCTATAAGACTGTGTGATATAACGGGTTGATGACATATAAGAATGAAAAGATGTCAATCATTTAAGTACTCAACACGATTTATTAACATGAAAAATTATTTTCTTAAGACAAAGAACAAAAATATGAGATTGGTAGCCATGCAGTAGTCAGTATTTCAAGTTTTAAAATGAAACATTGTCACCATAAGCAGTTGGTAACAGTATAATTATCGACGTTAACAGAATTTTCCGTCGGTGCTCGCCAGAACATGATTAAATATTAAATACATGCAAAATTTTGCAAATCAAGAAGTGTATACTATTTAATACTGCAGTGTAATTATTAAGCTAGAAATACATTTTATAAAGATGTAGCAGCATTTGGAAACACATTCTTTTTTTTTCGAATTTCCTGGTATAACGATCGCGGTGGTCGCGTGACCTTGCTACGACGTCACGATACAGTGATGTGTCAGACGGTATGGATTTTAAGACATTCTTCACGTTTCCCAGTGTATCTCTGGTTTTCCCTAGCTTCAAGAGCGTGAGTTTTCAAATCTGCGTAAAGGAATTAGTAAATTTTATGGATACTGCAGTGAATGAGTCATGAGATTTTAGTGGCTAGGGGAGAAATCACGAAGAGAGTCCCACAAGTTGACTGTTGGGTCCACTAGTATATGAATTACCTTCCACTTCTTCATTCATCAAGCTGAAGAGGTACTTTTTGGAGACGACGCTAGCGTTCTAATAAACCCCATTAGAGAGGAAGTAACAGAAGATGTTGTTACTGATGTTTTTCAAAGAATTATTATGTGATTATCAGAAAGTTATCTATCCCTAAATTTGAAGACTACACACTACATTTAGTACTGTGCAACAAATAGAATCATGCAAACAACTAGCAACACGTGAGAAGGAGTCAGCAAACAGGGTAGAATGTCTCAATTTTTTGGGCTTACTTACTGATGAAAACTTGATCTGGATGAAGAATTTTGCTGCGCTGCTCAGACAGTTCTGGTACTTCCGCTCTTCGTATAATTGCTAGTTTTGGAAACAATCGAATCAATTTCTAGTCATATTTGCATATTTCCAGTCAAAAATGTCATAGGTAATAATTTTCTGGGATAAGTCATCACTCAGAAGTTTTGATTGCTCATTTTTTTTATAATTTAGGTGGGGAATAGTGATGCCAATACCTACTACACAATAGGAAAAAGAACCTTCGTTACTCATGTTTAAAAATGTCGGCGGCTCCGAAAGAGTTCAGTACGCAGCAACGAATATTCCTGATCATTTGGCCAATAACATAAAATGTGTCAATCCGTGGACGAATTTTTATTTATAAATTGGTAGCCTGAAAAAGAAAAAAACCTTTCTCAAGAGTAATTTTATGATAGGACTAGAATAAAATAGAATCATTAATGTTAATACTAATGATCTGTACATATCGTGTAAACTGACTTGTTCCACATAATTTCGATAAAAGATCGTTCAATTTATAAGTGGAACATGTAACTGACTAACTAACTGAAATGGAAGAGGTCAGCATGATACGAAATGAAAACCACTTAGATATACCATAACACAGTTAATCATTCTTTGGACAGTGAGAAAAAAGTAAGAATGAAGGACAGAAACACTTGAGATGTACATCTGGAGGAAGATGGAATGGATAAAATGGGTATACTGTGTGAGAAACCGAGAATAAAGTGGGAAGAGAGAGAAATTTTAAAGGTAATTAGGAACAGGAAACACAAGGGACTTGGACATTGGATGAAACGAGAGTGTTATTGATAGATGCTATGGAAGGAACCGTTAATGCAGCAAGGAGAAGGAAAGAAGTAGAAGAAGAAGAAGAAGAAGAAGAAGAAGAAGGAAAAGGAAAAGAACACCCAGAAGATACCAGATGGTGGATAGTATAAGGACAGAAAAAAGTTGGGGTTTGTGAGGTGTGAACGTTGCCTTGATTCATTGCAGCAGGCCACTGAAATGTTCAGCCGACTGAACCCTTGTATTTACGTCTACTTCTGACATGATTGTAACAGGGCTTGCATCTCGGTAATGTTTGTAATTTAAGTTGTCCTAAAGCGCGACTCTTTATGGCGTGGGAAAGACGGTCCGCGCCAGTTTACGGACCAGACGCTACCGAAGAACGTCTCCGTTGCAGAACAAAACAGACGCGTCATGTGTACAACCCGACATCACTTAGCTCATTACGCCTCAGGCAACAGTACCCAGAGTCGTACTAGGGTAACAAACACCCATCGTGAACTTCGACTTTACACCATCCCCACACCACCACCGACATCTCAATCACTCTGTATTTTATTTTATTTGCTCATTAGCTTGTTTACTCATGCATTGAGACAAATATCACTTCACAATAAAGTAAAGGGTACGTTCGTCAATACTTTCTTCTCGTACAATACAATTCAAAACATGGAAAACATACTGTTCGCAGCCACAAGGATTGCCGGCCGCAGTGGCCGAGCGGTTTTGGCGCTTCAGTCTGAAACCACGCGCCGTTACGGTCGCAGGTTCGAATCCTGCCTCGGGCATGGATGTGTGTGATGTTCTTAGGTTAGTTAGGTTTAAGTAGTTCTAAGTTCTAGGGGACTGATGACCTCAGATGTTAAGTCCCATAGTGCTCAGAAACCATTTGAACCAAGCCACATTGATATCAACAGTAATGCCACCCCCTATTCATTGTTTCACTACCGATGATTCCAAAGTCGTAAAAAGCAAAACAGAAAACGCAACGTGTACTCTTCACAATTTTGTTGCGGTTGGCTCACCTGGTATAAAGTGAATCCATTTAGGTACCAGAAACAAGAAACTTTTGTCTCCGCGCGAGGGAGACATTGTATGGTACACCCTGACAAAAGTGTTCTGCCGCTTTTTTTGTCATACTATCGTTTCTCTTCCCTTGCTTAGGGGCTACATTACACACAGAGGTACTCGCCTTTGGTTGTTCTGATTGTAATGAGTGTCTTTCTAATATACTGCGTATGTATCGCAGTACTTTTCTTTAGACTTCACAGCTTATTGTTTGGTGTATCACCTAGCCACACGGCTGCTTACCAGCAGACTTATCACTTTCGTGATAACGGTGCTTTTCCCTTTTACATATATTTCGGTACTTACTGCTTAGTGAGTATTTGTTTCCGTACATTACACTAGATTCATACTTTGGTTCACTAGAGTTTGTGAGCGATAAATTGCACTGATGTATTTTTATATTCTCCTCTTATTAGTTGTTAGTACTATATGGAACATGATGATACAGATAGTTATGGGGTTGACCTCCAGTAAGTGATATATGTTTTACTACTGTATGACAGCACACTGGTACCATTGTTGTCAGCAGAACACATTTTGCGGTGCGGAGTAGAAACCAAATTATCGGTTTCTCCAAAGACCTGTGCAACGTCCGCCGATAAATCTAGATATTGTCACAAACATCTATCTCACTGAGACATACTCATTAATGCTCCACATACTGTAAAAGCTCGTTTGTGCCACAGTCGCTGAGGGGACGCAAGAATAATGACTGACTGGGCTGCAGGGTGTGCCGCAGTGGTAAGGTAACGTACTCGCGTGCCAGAAGAACTCGGTTCGAATCCATGTCTAGACATTCCACGATTTTGTTAAATCACCCCTGGGCATATTCCAGGAGGGCTGCTTTGAGGACACGGAACGTTTCTTTCTCACGCCTTTACTCATATTTCAATCCTGCGCTACGTCTCTGATAACCTCCCTGTCGACAGGACGTTAATCTTTTGAAATCTTCGTAATGGTTTCGTAGATGAAAGTAGCAATCTAATTTTCCTTCCCCGTTTTCCCTATACCTCTGATTATGTGCGTTACTGACTGTTCCCCTAATACGGTCTTCATCACCCTCAACGGATCGATACATAATGGCTTGAGGATTATTTGAAGCTTCCAGTTTTGAATGTCAGTTTTCTCTTAGTAAAAGTTCTTGTGTCTTACAAAGATAGACTGTCACTCCGCGCCTTCCGGTAGAATTACTGCCATTAAAAAAGCATGTCACCTCTTTCCGCCTGTTCCCTCTCAGCCTGGCATCTTCGGCTCACGTTTGTTTGGATGTTTCGCCAACACAAGTAGCTGGCATTGTCGAAGATTCATCCTTCTTTGCTGGTTCGCCACCAGTTATTTCGACGATAATGAGTGTTCAGCATCATTAAGGGGGATCGTCTCCAACATCATTCGAGGTGATCATCCAGTGAACGGAAAACTTAACAAGATCACTCTCAAGTGCATCTTATAGAAGATTCTTAGAAGTTTCATCGTTGTATGTGTGGTATGATGTATCAATACCACCCCAATGGCGTTGGACAGTTGTTAATGGAATGGCAAGTTTTCGTTAGACGCTGACAGCGGCCGCGTGGGATCTGGCGGACTCAGTGGTGCGCGCCCGCTGAGCCGCAACTCCAGTGGCTCGGTACCACGAGCGCCCACTGCCGCCGCCAAATAGGACCTCCAGACTTCCACCTGTGCTCGGAGCCACTTCGCCACATGGCTCTCCACAGACGCCGCCCTGTCACATCTTCAACACCGTAGTCTGTGCTTAGTACAGCGAGACTCTTCCTTGTTGACAATGACGAGCTGCTTGCTACATTATCTTAATGAGTCTTCGTCCGCTTGGAGAAATACGAGTAAATATTTTGTTTAGTGTGTTAATTCGTTCACTGATCATTCTTGCTCCTGTCCAGCTTTCCTACGGCGACAGTTGCCACACTACTTTTTTAGCCCACCTATTATTACTGTTGTGGGGAAAGTCGCAAACAACAATTTCTAACTGTCCAAATTTTGAATCGACTTCGTCATTAATCGTATGTTTCAAAATGGTTCAAATGGCTCTGAGCACTATGGGACTTAACTTCTGAGGTCATCAGTCCCCTAGAACGTAGAACTTCTTAAACCTAACTAACCTAAGGACATCACACACACCCATGCCCGAGGCAGGATTCGAACCGGCGACCGTAGCGGTCACGCAGTTCTAGACTGTAGCGCCTAGAATCGCTCGGCCACTGCGGCCGGCGATCGTCTGTTTAGCGTAAACGGTATAGCAAAAAGCTTGTTCCTCATGTTTTCGGTTTATGTTGCTCAGAAAGTTCGATGTTAAATTATTAGGCCAACTTCTGCTAGTTTCAGTAACATTGTATCAACAAGTAATATGCACTCCATCGTCAGGCCACAAGAGGCCCATTGGGCCCATCCGACCGCCATGTCATCCTCAAGGAGGATGCGGATAGGAGGGGCGTGTGGTTAGCACACCGCTCTCCCGGTCGTTACGATGCTTTTCCTTGACCGGAGCCGCTACTATTCGGTTGAGTAGCTCCTCAATTGCCATCATGAGGCTGAGTGCACCCCGAAAAATGGCAACAGCGCATGGCGGCCCGGATGGTCACCCATCCAAGTGCCGGCCATGACCGACAGCGCTTAACTTCGGTGATCTGACAGTAACCGGTGTAGCCACTGTGGCAAAGTCGTTGCCAACAAGTAATATGAAGTCAAAAATAATTTTACGTTCGAACTTTCTGTGTAAAGTGGAGTGCGTCCAGTGACAACGACGTTTCGACTTAGAGAGAATTATCATAGTCGAAACCACTTAACGTCGCCATTTTAGAAGGCTACTGAGTCCTGACTTTGGACACTCATTTCGTAGCACTGCAAACAAGAGAAATCTGTGTAATTGCGTAAACGACGGACAAGTGTGCTAGGTTTCGCAGTATTGGAAGAATGAAAGGAAGTATTGAAAATTAGCCCTTCTTGCTTGACTACTTATCTATGCCCATTTACGTACAGTGTTTCCACTTGTCTGCGGAAGAAGGAGGGGAGTGGGGGGGGGCAGACGAAGTACAGGCACGTGCATAGTCACTTCTGTTGGGCCTCTACGTATCATTTTCGCGTTACATCTGTTACACTGCAAAATACGTTACGCACTCATCAACCAGAATGTTCGTTTCAACACCGCAGTACTGCAGTAGTCATGCTCCTGTTGGAAGTGATATCCTCTGCCTTCCTCGGAAATCTGAACTTATCTACCGTATTGTAGAGGGGACCTACAGTTTGAAGTGGACGCTGAAGCACTGAGCAACGTGGCATTTTCCTGAGTGAAAAGCATTGCTAGTGACGAAAGAAACGATAAATAAGGGAAAAAAATACTACGATCGAAGGGGGATCGAAACCCCGACATTGACATGCGTGGCGTGGAGCATACCCGCTGATCCGCCGACTCCGACTGAGGCGTCATTTAATTGTTTCTCAAACACAAACCACAAAGAGTCACAGAAACAAACCATTGTCTTATGTGAAGAGTGCTGATCGAGTATTGTTGTTGTGGTCTGCAATCCGAAGACTGGTCCGGTGGACTTCTCCACACTGTCTCGCCACTTCATCTCTGCAAACGTCCGCCCCTGTAGTTGAGTGGTCAGTGCGACGGAATGTGATACCTAATACCCGGGTGGGTCGGAGATTTTCTCTGCTCAGGGACTGGGTGTTGTGTTGTCCTTATCATCATCATTTCATCCCCATCGACACACAATAAACCGCAGTGGCGTCAACTCGAAAGTCTTGCACCAGGCGAACGGTCTACCCGACGGGCGGCCCTGGCTATACGAATTTTCCATTTCTGCAAAAGTAATGCAGGCTACATCCACTAGAGCTGATTACTGTATTCGAGCCTTTGTCTTCCGCTATTATCCCCACCGCCAAACTCCCTTCCATTACTATACTAAACCGAGGATATTGAGAATGTGCCTTATCAACCTATCCTTTCTTCTGATCGCATCGTCTAATAAAGCTCATTTCTCCCCATATCGATTCCATACATCTTCATCAGTTACTTGATGGTCGCATCTAATCTTCAGTATTCCTCTCTCAGCACAACTTTCTACTACGTTTATTCCAAAAAAATAAAAAAGACAGTATTCATACATGGGTCTCTTTAATTTTCGTATAGAGGGAATCTATTTTCCACTTGTCACTCGTGATTCTACAATCTTGCATTTTTCTCTACACATTCCTGTTTAGACATTTTGCACTTGTCTGTGAAACCTCCTTTTTAGACCTTTGTATTCCCTTCCACTGCTTTGTTGACTGCACGTTTATACTGCATCTTTTCAAAAGTGGAAATGAATGTCTCGTGTGCTGTACAAGAACTTCTACTATTCAGGCACTACGAATCCCTGTCTTTTCTACTATCGAATTCCAATCCTCCGTCACAATTAAGTTGTCTTACTAAACTCTCAGAACAATTTCCTAGTCAGTTCATACATTCTCGGTGTCTTCATCATCTGACGAGCTATTCGGCTTATAAACGTGCACTAATGCAATAGCGCTCTAATTATTCGTTAGTTAGTTTACGAGCAATAAATAAAAAATAATTGCTTTTATTCCCAGAGAAGAATAATCACTTTATCCGTGAATTATTTATGTGCGAATAAATTTTCTGAATTATCGGTTTAATAGAATAATTATTTAGACAGAAATACATTCGAATAGCGGCCATGCCTGCCGTGTGATATCAAAAAGGCGGATGTCCCATTCATCATGTATAGCAACAGACCTCCTGAACAGAATATTTTAAGACCTTAGGTTCTCATTTTCGGGAAAGAGTAAATGGCGTACAACTTCTCCAAACATCACACCTCTTGTGATTCTTGAAGTTTTCCCGGCGGACATAATGTTCCATCATCTTTAGGGCGTGCACTCGGGACAGCGACAATTCTTCTAGCGATATTTCGGCTGGAAACCTCCCAGCCATCTTCAAGGCGAGTCGGAGACTGAGTTCATAGCGTTTGCGCGTGCCTATTTATACGGAGAGTCACGTGATACAAAGCTGCTGAGGATTGAAAGCGCATGCGTCAAAGATATCAAAGTCGCCACTACTGCGCTAGTCATAGATAAGATGTATATAGCAAAGATAAACATATAAGCGCAGAGTGCAAACAAAATAGTGCTGTTGCGAAACCACCGTGCTTGTAAATAAATAATTAATCTTTAAAAGTGGTAACATCTGTCGGAAGTGAAGATGCAGAAATTCTTTCCGAACGAAGGTGTGAAATAAGCGGTTTCCAAGCATTGTCAAGATGAAATCCTTCGTCACGGTTTAGCAGGTTGTCGGCTAGTTGTATTTCTACAGCTTCCTTAACGACTGAGTCCCAGAAAGATGTAGCAGTAGTTAAAATCTTAACATCTTTATAATCCAAGGCATGGCCAGTAGAACTGCCATGTTCGGCAACTGCTGATTTGTTGGACTGAAGACGACGTGTGTACCGCTGGTGTTGGACGCATCGTTCCTGTACAGTGCGCGTGGTTTGCCCTATGTAACGTTTGCCACACTCACAAGGGATTTCATAAACTCCCACCTTTCGCAAGAGCAGATCATCATTAACGAGTCCCAACAAGGCTGCAGTCTTAGCTGATGGGCGGAATATCACATCCACTTTAGGTTTCTTGCAGATTCTAGCAATTTTAGAAGACACATTAGCCACGTATGGGACCGTTTGGGGGGAAATGTGAACATCATATCCGCAACTCGTCGGAATTTATCAGTAGGTTGAAAGGTCTGAAGCTCAAGAGCACAGATTTATTAGTTAGTTTTGACGTTGTATCGTTGTTCACCAAAGTACCTCTGGCTGACTCCCTGTATCTCATTAGCAGCAAGTTTGAGGATGATATAACAGCTTTGTTTAAGCATGCATTAACCTCCACTCATTTTTTATTTGATGAACAATGTTACGAACAAATTGACGGTGTCGCTATGGGGAGCCCTCTCTCTCCCCTGGTGGCTAATTTGTTTATGGAGGATTTTGAAGACAAAGCCCTCAAGTCAGCAGTAGTGAAACTGACGGTCTTCTGGAGATACGTGGATGACACTTTCATAGTGTGGCCCCACGGAGAGGATAAAGTGATAGAGTTTTTGGAACATCTCAATTCCACTCACAGAAACATCAAGTTCACTATGGAGCGAGAGAAGAATGGCTGTTTACCGTTTCTGGATGTGCTGGTTCGCCGGAAAGAAGATTGATCCCTAGGTCATTGCGTATACCGTAAGCCCACACACACACACACACACACACACAGACCTGTATTTGCAGGCGTCTAGCTGCCACCATCCGTCGCAAATTATGAGTGTTCTGAAAACTTTGGTCCACAGGGCTTATGTAGTGTCTGATGTTGGCAGCCTACAGGATGAGCTTATACACCTGGAGGCAGTTTTTAGGAGAAATGGCTATTCGCAACAGCAGATTAAGAAAGCCCTGCAAATAAAAACTGCAGAAAAATCACAGGAAAAGGATGAGGAAGTGGAAAGGGAAGTGAAATCTACAGCCTTTCTCCCATACGTGGGTAATGTTTCTTCTAAAATCACTAGAATCTGGAAGAAACCTAAAGTGGATGTGATATTCCGCCCACCAGCTAAGACTGCAGCCTTGTTGCGATCCGTTAAGGATGATCTGCTCTTGCGAAAGGTGAGAGTTTATGAAATCCCTTGTGAGTGTGGCAAACGTTACATAGGGCAAACCACGCGCACCCGGGTTCCCGGGTTCGATTCCCGGCGGGGTCAGGGATTTTCTCTGCCTCGTGATGGCTGGGTGTTGTGTGATGTCCTTAGGTTAGTTAGGTTTAAGTAGTTCTAAGTTCTAGGGGACTGATGACCATGGATGTTAAGTCCCATAGTGCTCAGAGCCATTTGAACCATTTGAAACCACGCGCGCTGTACAGGAACGATGCGTCCAACGCCAGCGGTGCACACGTCTTCTTCAGTCCAACAAATCAGCAGTTGGCGAACATAGCAGTTCTACTGGCCATGCCATGGATTATACAGATGATAAGATTTTAACTACTGCTACATCTTTCTGGGACTCAGTCGTTAAGGAAGCTGTAGAAATACAACTAGCCGACAACCTGCTAAACCGTGACGAAGGATTTCATCTTGACAATGCTTGGAAACCGCTTATTTCACACCTTCGTTCGGAAAGAATTTCTGCATCTTCACTTCCGACAGATGTTACCACTTTTAAAGATTAATTATTTATTTACAAGCACGGTGGTTTCGCAACAGCACTATTTTGTTTGCACTCTGCGCTTATATGTTTTGTCTATTCTATATACATCTTATCTATGACTAGCGCAGTAGTGGCGACTTTGATATCTTTGACGCATGCGCTTTCAATCCTTTAGTACCTTTGTATCACGTGACTCTCCGTATAAGTAGGCACGCGCAAACGCTACGGTCTCAGTCTCCGACTCGCCTTGAAGATGGCTGGGAGGTTTCCAGCCGAAATATCGCTAGAAGAATTGTCGCTGTCCCGAGTGCACGCCCGAAAGATGATGGAACATCACACCTCTTAACTTTTCCGTGTGGGGAAACTTGAAACAAGAAACCTGCAAGGAAACACACACGAAGACACGAAATGCCATATCACATGGCATGTGCTGCGGTAAGTCCAGATTAAATTCAACATCCTGCATTGTCTCTACGGATTCGCTCTATAGCAAGTATCAGTGCAAAAGATGACACTTTGGTCAACTGATATGACTGTCACATTACACACACAAAAGACATCTTCCGGTGATGGCGTATCCGTGCTTTGCGGCGCTGTTGTCTTGGTACTATTTGATGACGCTCCTTTTTATGGCTCTAAAGTCCTGATCGAAGGCTTTTCCCAATACAGAGAATACAGTTACTTCTAAAAATAATAGTAACTGTTGTAATTCAGTAGCTATAAGTAGTCAGACTTATTTGCCTAAGTCAGACAGATCGCTACAGTGTCATGTAAAGGTCAGCGAAAACCACACCTCCACATCTTACTCTTTCTGGATTTACAAAGCATGTCCACAAATTAACAATCCTCAGTAGTTTAATAGCCGAAAAGGAAATATGCGTGTGGAAACTTTATAATTCACAGATGTACACAGCACTACTCTGCGACGTACTCGCCTTCTTTCTTAATGCACTTTGTGACCCGAGATCTCATACCTTCTTCGACACCTGTTGCTTCTTTGGCCCATTTTTCGCGGCGCTCTGTACCTAATCGTCGTTTCTCTAGCTATAAACAACTCCAGAGAGGCGAACAGACGAAAATCTGAAAGTGCGAGACAGGAGCTGCGAGGAGGGTTGTTGCTGAAGTCCCAGCCGACAGAGTACTGAATTGCTTTATGATGTCGCAGTGCCACGCAGCATGAATTCGACGAGGCAAATATGTCTACGGTCCCAGAAGACAGAGGCCGTGATCTTCCGGCAAGAACGCTGAATATTTTCACTGATGGTTCAAAAAAATGGCTATGAGCACTATGGGACTTAACATCTGAGGTCATCACTCGCCTAGAACTTAGAACTAATTAAACCTAACTAACCTAAGGACATCACACGCATCCATGCCTGAGGCAGGGTTCGAGCCTGCGACCGTAGCGGTCGCTCGGCTCCAGACTGTAGCGCCTAGAACCGTACGGTTAATCCGGCCGGCTTTCACTGATGTTGAGGAGGGATGTCGCCACTGGATTGATTGTCTTTTCGTCTTGTGGGCGTGGTGGACTACTCACGTTTCGTTTCCAGTAACGGTAGAATCAAGGAATTGATCATCTTGCATTTCGAGGAGCGCGGGACATTTACATGGACATATGATCCTACTGACATTGTGGTGAGACGCGAAACTTTTTCAGTACGCACTTCGCAAACCATTTTCAAAAACCGTTTTCAGCAACTGTTTATGGCGGACTCCTTACATACTTGAGGCGCTTAATGTTTTTGGGAGGATGTCGACCAACTGGCCCGTAGAAACGTAGCCACACTGAGTACAAGTTACCGGTTTGGGGAGATGCCACACGAATATGAGAACTGAATAATTATCCCCATAATAACTGCTATCTCATGGTAGTAATCCAGTCCTGAATTAATAACTTTGAGCTTTGCCTGCTCAGAAAGTGGCTAGGCCGCGCGGAGTGGCCGCGCGGTTTGAGGCGCCATGTCACGGATTGCGCGGCCTCTCCGGCCGTAGGTTCGAGTCCTCCCTCGGGCATGGGTGTTTGTGTCTGTCCTTTGGATAATGTAGGTTAAGTAGTGTGTAAGCTTAGTGACTGATGACCTTAGCAGTTAAGTCCCATAAGATTTCACACACATTTGAACTTTTTTTTATTAGAATTCCGCTGGAGTTTGAATTTAAAAATCACAGTTACCAAAAGTTAAATCCAACGCAGATATATTGTTTTAGATTTTTGCAGTAATGCGCGGCCTACATACCTCTGGTATAAATGATTCATGATAAATACGAACAAGTCCTTTTAAATTAAGTGTAATTTGAGCCCGCGGGGGTGCTGAGGTCGTTACAAAGCCAGTAATACTTTTATTACAATATTTTTTTAATATTCTTAGTTGCTATCGGCGTGATTTTGAATTCTTTAGCGACAGCCTCATTCTCGCTCGTCTGTCGGCCACGCGCCGCTATCGACCACCTACTACTCGGTTTACCGATCATTTTACCAGCAGCGGCGCCCGGTGACTCACGTCATGCTTTCTGCAACATGTTTCAGTTTCTGTTAACACTTGAGAAACCCTGCTTGTCCGGTTGGTGGTTGCGCTCTCAGCTATCTACCTAACTGCCCATCGTGAGGTGCCCACACCGCGCGATCTCTGGGTAGGGCAATCTAAGACGGTCAATATGACCGTCCATCGCATGTTTGATGCAGGAGATATGTGAGAATTTCCGGAAAAGTTGCGTTCATCCCTTGCAAAGTCAATCGACGGTCGGCACGAATCATTTCTTCGATCTCGTTGACCGTTTCAGCAGGAGCGACTGAAGGAGGTTCACTCCTTTATTCATCATGAAATCTCGTTCGGCCACATTTTAAGTCACGACACCACTTGTACACGTTTTCACGATTCATCACAACAGTTCTGATATCTCTAAAAGTGTGGAACGGCGCGTTTCGCTTTGCAAGTAGAAACCGTACCTCACCTCGTATCCGGCGCGATTCCGAGTGGACACACTCACTTCAACACGGCAGGCGCTACAGCGAGAGTTTTCGGCCACTCGAGACAAACGAGCGTGCCTTCTACTGCCAACACCTTATCTCTGAACGCAGAGTTGCCAAGTTGGTCGAAAAGAAAAACTCTCTGAGCATTTCATGCCCTTTGCTTTTACTTTCTGGACGTTCTTGCGGCTCCTACAGTTGACTGCAGATTGCATGTCTACCACTAAAGTTCAAGATTTTATATTCTGTCTCGGGTGAGTAACGGCTACAGTGGACCCAAAATGGAAATTCTCCGAAAAAATTAATTTACCGGCACCGAAATCGCAAGTGGGTCCCTAGAATGCGCATCGTAACCTCTTAATAGCGTTCCTCCACAAGAGCCATCGTTAAGTTCCAAAGACTAGTAAATGATAAAGAACAACAAACTCTCTCACTTACACGTAGCGAGTAATGAAAGATTAACGACTTTCAATAAAACTACATGCACTGCACCTTGTCGTCGTAGTAACTTCCTAACAGTCTTTAAATCAATGTTAATAATACCTGCAATAGTCCTATTATGCCGCAAATATAGACACGTTGGTCTAGACTGGATACAAAGTGAAAATAGCTGAACAAATTGCACTAATTTTGATGGCAGGAGCCTGTTGTGGACTCCGTGCTATTTTTGGAAGTGTTTACTTGTTTGCTGAGATGTTCAATGGTGTCAACGTGCTAGCAAGGATTGCCATGCAACGCGTTGACCGAAAATGGTATCAGACAGGATCTCTTTTGAACAGGTCAAAAAAATTCTGAATCGTGGCGACAGAACAGAAAATTTGGCTCCAGTTCACCAGAAAACGCTGCAGTGTCCTAACAAATCAACCCGACGCCTGTCGAAAGAGACAGGCGTGTAACGTCTTGTGTGGACGACTACTTGGTCAGAGGTCAGTCTGGTCGCGGCCCCAGCTGGCCACTCAGTTCACCTGATCTGTGAGTGTGCGATTATTTTGTGTGACGAGCCCTGAAGTCTAAGATGTATCGCAAAGAACCCTCGTAGCAAAACATTTCGGATGAGATCGCAGCAATTCCAACAGTGCAGCTTCGATACGCCTTCAGCAAGTTGTTAACCATGGCCCAAAAGTGCCAAGACATGGAATGGTGGTCATTTTTAAAATCCGCTATAGTCAGGTTAGTACTGTTGTAAAGTTGATGCATTAAGTTGTTCTGAAAGCGGTGCTGATATTCAAGACAGTAAAAGCGGGTTAAAAGCTGTGAGCTATCTGTGGAAGTTAACCTTGCATTACTGAGCAACTGTTTCACCAGGTAGCCAGTCTAGCTTACCAAATTCCCAACCAGACTAACATCAATGATATTCTTTTAATAGTCATCTTACGACAACCGGTGATTATATAAAGAGAAACTTAAATAAAAAGAAATAAATCAGTTTGTATTTAGACATTTATTTTAACATTGATCATTGTCCCGTTAAAATTTCAGCATATTAAACTTCATTCATAACTAAACTGGTGCCTTATTTAGGGTTGTGAAAATGTGAGTTTGTAATCTTACGGAACACATCAAATATGGAGCCAAGATTGGGAGACTGCATAGAACACTACATTCATAAAATAACACACGAAGAACGATGAAACATATGCAAGAGGAAATTAACCACAACCAACCTATTCAATTTTCACCCACAGAAGTTTCGTTCGTAGCGCAATCTTATCTGTCATGAAATTACCACACACTGGCATACTAAATTCATACTAACTGTCTGTGAAATCTTCCCAAAAAGAATAGCTGAGGGCTACTTTGATGATCACACCACATGTTTCACGTGGTCAACTTGGTTTACACAAAAAGTGTAACTCCGCAATAATTTTGCTAATTAAAATAAATTACATCAAAACGCAATTTACAAAAGAAAAACCTCGAACTGGTTATTATCGTCTTACTATTAACCTGATGGGTCAAACAGTTGTATAAGCACGTGGTACTGGTCTCACAAAGTACACCCCACGTGGGTTGAACATAAAGAAAAGTTGCTACATTGAAAAATATTGTCAAGACGAGACATTATAATCTCACAGACATTCGCACTTAAGATTGAAGATTGTAGTTAGAGTTACGGATCATCAACACGTGGTTCCACTTTACTCACAAAGTAGTGACAAAGCAACTACTGGAAGATATTCTGAACTTCACACATGAATTACACTGTGTTGCAATTTAAGATATAAGATATTTTAGATTTAAACCTGAAATAAAGGTGATTAAATTTTGAGTTAGGCTGAACTTAAGAAATGCATTGTCCTACGGACTTAGCAGAGACGCGGTTAGCTGGAGATCTTACCACTTCAGACGCTCGCTGCGGACAGACTGGCGTGGGCCGCTACCGAGGGTGCCTCACAGATACAAACGGAAGTGACCAGAGAGGCAGCTTCCTATACCAACATGACAATGGATGGACAGGACCATACTAAGAATAGAAACCTCTTTGCTTTTAGAAAGCGTAGCTACCTCTTCTGACGTTGGTCCTACTGTTCTGTAGCAGACAGGCTTGTCTGCTACCATCAAGCATTCAACTGGAAATACATTTGCTCATTCATCCTTTCACACAGAAGGGAAGGCGGATGACAGTATCAAAATCATATACAGTATATAAAAGAAAGCGGATGTAGGTTCCGTATGAGACTGTGTGACATGAATTACATATAAACTGTGTTTTAAAGTGTAGTAGTGTGACAGATCGTTCTTGTTTATGTGTAAAAGTAACACATTCCACTGCTCAGTCTCCTGCCAGATAGAGACACCACAGTAAATTTAGAAGTGGAATGTATGCCGTAAATGACAACAGTTTTAAGGAATTAACATGAAAGGAATCCAACAGAGACCTTTCACTGTATTTCCTGTCGTCTGCTGTCTTTCTTTGTACCCTGGACGTCTGTTCTCTGGGACAGCTTTATTTGCACCACCCTGAATTTTGGCTGGGAATAAAAAAGGTGTCTTACTGGATCGTTACAAAATGCCACACACTTCCGGCAGCTTGCTCTAGCCGCCTCACCCCGCCTCTTTTGCTTTTTATAAGTGCAGGTCGCGTCACAGTGCAACAGGTCGGGAGGGAAGTTGTGAGTCCGCCGAAAGGTGTGTCGGTTGTTCCGGCCGCTGCCCTGCACAGCGGTAGCGCCGTAATTGCCGCCTGTACACGGCCCCTGGACAGGGTACAGACCGCAGAGCGGTGTCGCTGCCTGGCCGAGGCTTCTGCTGGTGCAGCCGGAACAGGGGTCAGCTCCGCCTGGCAGGCGGGCCCAGGATGGAGCTGCTAGCTGTTAAGCCACGCGGGTGGCTGGCGGCCGCCGAGCACACCGGCTGCGGTCAAACACCGCAATTACCGCTCGCTTAATCGCTCCACGCCGATTTCATTTCAGATTGCTTCGGGCGGTCCTTAAGACTGAGAGTACCATCGCTCCGTAAGCTCGTGACCATTACCTGGACTAATCTCGATTACTTAAGTGATTACTGGACACAAAGTTCTCTGCGTTTCAACTGTACTAATTGTGAATCCACACTTGTGGTCGAGCGACTTGTAATAACGTTTTCCACTCACATTTGGAAGGCTGAGCCGCGTCCAGTGAAGCTACTCAGCGGTCACGTACGGCGTTGGGAGGTGTCGTTGCACTATGCAAGCCCAAATTGTGTACTTTGTTACAGGGTAATGTTGAAGAAAGCGCGCTACCAGTCACAAGTGAAGGTGGTTTTTTTTAAAATACATCCGATTTCGGCCTTATGTCCATTTTCAAGTGATCACATTTACATTCAATGTTCGACACTGTTTAACGTAAAAGGCAAATTATATGATGCTGAATAAGGGCACGCAAGGAAAAGTATTGGACGTGGCATAGTGACAAAAGTTGAATTTACTGGTGTACTTCCGTGTAGACTGATTAAATGGTTCAAATGGCTCTGAGTTCTATGGGACTTAACATCTGAGGTCATCAGTCCCCTAGAACTCAGAACTACTTAAACCTAACTAACCTAAGGACATCACACACATCCATGCCCGAGGCAGGATTCGAACCTGCTACCGTAGCGGCCGCGCGGTTCCAGACTGAAGCGCCTAGAACCGCTCGGCCACACTGGCCGGCGTAGACTGATTAACCAAGAGGTAATTCAGTACTTTTCTCCAGAGTAGTCATTTCAAGCACCTCTTTCCTGTAATCAGACACGAATTGCACTTCAAATGCTGTAAATGAAGCGTAATTCATATCATCCAACGCGTTTACATTCGAATATAGAAATTGTCGCCAAACAGATTAAAGGTAAGAGGGGCAGAAAGAATGTTAGCGTAGAAGATATCACCCGTGAAATGGAGAATGTCTTCTGTCTCTGTTGCACCGGGCACAAACTGTAGCGTCAGAGTAGTAAGGGCTGTGACATACAAGTGAAGGCACCAGTGGTTAAGACAGATCGAACACGTAACCAACCACCCGATCGTATAGCGTGATTGTATTAGTAGTGTGACCAGTTTACGTCGCAATAGAAGCATGTAGCGGGGAACATATTGTAAATATCGCTAGACAACATGCAAAATAATTAGCACAATTTCTGTACAGTACTTGTCTCATCATTGTTAACAGTCTCTCCCTAGTGGGTATTGCTTAGTTTACATCACAATAGAAGCTTGAAACAGGGAACATATTGTAAATACCGCTATGCAATATACAATGTACATAGCACAATTTCTGTACAGTACTCCTGCCATCATTGTTACCAATCTCTCCATAGTTTCTGGGTGTGTATACTAAAACCATAGGCAGATAGAGAATTGTCCTAGTGGGAATCGGTCAGAAATTAACCGTAAATTTTAAATAGTAATGTGGACTTACGTTGGAGCGCCAGACTCCTGTAAGACATCCTTACGGTTGTAAGTAGGCTGTTTAGGTTTTCTTATTGGTAACGCCACGTAGCGCTCTGTATGAAAGTCACTGGCTGTGCTGTGTGCAGTCTGTGGCTGCTTTGCATTGTTGTAATACTCGCCATTGTAGCGTTGGGCAGCTAGATGTTAACAGCGCGTAGCGTTGTGCAGTTGGAGGTGAGCCGCCGCCAGCAGTGGTGGATGTGGGGAGAGAGATGGCGGAGGTTTGAAATTTGTAAGACTGGATGTCATGAACTGATATACATATTATGACTTTTGATGACTATTAAGGTAAATACATTGTTTGTTCTCTATTAAAATCTTTCATTTGCTAACTATGCCTATCAGTAGTTAGTGCCTTCCATAGTTTGAATCTTTTATTTAGCTGGCAGTAGTGGCGCTCGCTGTATTGCAGTAGTTCGAGTAACCAAGATTTTTGTGAGGTAAGTGATTTGTGAAACGTATAGGTTAATGTTAGTCAGGGCCATTCTTTTGTAGGGATTTTTGAAAGTCAGATTGCGTTGCGCTAAAAATATTGTGTGTCAGTTTAAGCACAGTCACGTGTACAATTGTTCTAAGGGGAAGTTTCATATGGCGACCGTGCCAGGATTCGAACCTGGAAAATATACATTTCCCTTGTCTGCATTGTTGTCTTTAATGTAATATTTTTTTCTGACTGAGCTTTGTCATGTTTAGATATAAGTCATTGCAGTTGCTGCTGCTGTTTGCCAGGCATAATGTTACTGAATTTGACTTTGTATTACGCTGTTAAGCCAGTTTTACTACGGATTTATTTTTCTTGTTTGCTGCACAGTGCCTTATATCAGTTGTAATATTGCAATTGCTTTGCCAATTTCCATTTTTTTTTTGTCATTGCTGTTTGTATTAATTGTTTTGTGCTGCTGCATTGCGTCGTCCCTTAGTTTAGCATCTGAGCTCAGTAGATTTAAGTTAGCTTAAGATGGGGTAGGCTATATGTGAGAACGAGTTGCGATGAATTGGAATTCAAATTCAAATGGCTCTGAGCACTATGGGACTCAACTGCTGAGGTCATTAGTCCCCTAGAACTTAGAACTAGTTAAACCTAACTAACCTAAGGACATCACAAACATCCATGCCCGAGGCAGGATTAGAACCTACGACCGTAGCGGTCTTGTGGTTCCAGACTGCAGCGCCTTTAACCGCACGGCCACTTCGGCCGGCGATGAATTGGAAGAAATGCATTGAGAAGTTATACGAAAAAAGTACAGAAAGCAGGTATAGGTAGGATATTCTTGGAAATAAATGATGAGGTAAGATAATGGAAAATAAATAATGAGGTAAGAAATATGTGTACATATAAATACAGAAACCATGCTTGGATAGGATTTTTTTTTGGTGGAAACAAATGTTGAAATAAGACGAAAGATCTATGGAATGAAGTTTTGGGTTGGACTGCAGTACCAAATGTTATACTGAAAGCAAACCCTGTCCTTTCCTTTTGTGTTATCCCACAATGTGTTTGTGTAACCTTGTGTATTTGTTTTCTTCCTGTCTCTGTGTACTGTTTCATAGAATTTTTTCTCTTCTAATACTAAGCTACATTCACTATGATGAGGAATACTGTTATCCTCAAATATAATTTGCATTAATAATATGTTATTATCTTTGTAAAGATATTGAGACATTATTTATTCTGTTCTGTTTTAATGCTCATGTGTGAAGTTGATGTTTAGAAAGTTATTCTGATCTTTATGTATGTACTTCTGTCATAATTCTTGTAACACTGATGTGCATGTTCATATTTCTATTCTTTTGTAAAGCCTATTTTACTACAAATGTTATCTGTATTGTTATGTTCTTTGATGATGTATTTTGTACCTTTGTTATTGTATTCTTACGTTATAAAATTGTAATTGACACCAGTTCATCAAATTAAGTAACTTGTAAGTTACATTTCACTGCACACGTTTCTGTTGGTCATAGTATATGGGCAATATGAGAGAAGTAGGGACTGATAGTGTTTGCACGAGTGTTAATAATTCAGCAAGGGACTGGATAACAGTACTGCTGGTCCTAAGGACATTTCAAAAAAAAATTTTGTGTGTGCACAAGTGGTGGTTCATTGACTTGCTATATTGTCCTCAAGACTCTTCGATGGTGATTGTGCACCTGCACAGTCGCAACAGATGGCTGCTGGCCGTCTCTACAAGGACTACAGTGGGTCTACACCTTTGATGACTCACCAACACCATTATTTCTACAAGGACTGCACTGGGTCTGCACCTCTGGTGGCCCACCAATAACGTAATCTCTAACAAGACTGCAGTGGTCTGTTCTGTGATGACCTACCTACCAATATTCCTCAAAACTTCGACTGACTCTGCGGTGGGTTTGCTCTGTTGTGGGCCATTACCTGTCAGCATGTCAAGAGTCAGCACTGTCTTTCCGTTGGAAGGACAACACTACTTCAAGACTGCATGGAAATCCACTACTTCCATGTGCATTTTCTTCTACTGCTCAGACTTTGAGAAAAACACTGCTATTTTACTGTGATGAATGATCAGGACTGTCTTTATGGACTGTGAGAAAATTTTAGCTTTTGATCAACATTGTATTAATAAGTGTGTACATTTGAAATTTTTGTTATTGTAATTATGAAAAATTTTATCAAATCATTATTGGCCACTGCCCAAAACAATTTGTAAAATTTTTTGTTGGGAGCATGGGGGCTATGTAAGTAGGCTGTTTAGGTTTTCTTATTGGTAACGCCACGTAGCGCTCTGTATGAAAATCACTGGCTGTGCTATGTGAAGTCTGTGGCTGCTTTGCATTGTTGTAATACACACCATTGTAGCGGTGGGCAGCTGGATGTTAATAGCGCGTAGCATTGCGCAGTTGGAGGTGAGCCGCCAGCAGTGGTGGATGTGGGGAGAGAGATGGCGGAGGTTTGAAATTTGTAAGACTGGATGTCATGAACTGCTATATATATTATGACTGTTAAGGTAAATACATTGTTTGTCCTCTATTAAAATCTTTCATTTGCTAACTATGCCTATCAGTAGTTAGTGCCTTCCATAGTTTGAATCTATTATTTAGCTGGCAGTAGTGGCGCTCGCTGTATTGCAGTAGTTCGAGTAACCAAGATTTTCGTGAGGTAAGTGATTTGTGAAACGTATAGGTTAATGTTTGTCAGGGCCATTCTTTTGTAGGGATTTTTGAAAGTCAGATTGCGTTGCGCTAAAAATATTGTGTCAGTTTAAGCACAGTCACGTGTACAATTGTTCTAAGGGGAAGTTTCACGGTGACATCGTTGTTTTTAACACAGTATGACGTCACATGTTGATAATGATAGGAACAAGTACCTTGTTCACTTTGTACAAAAAATAGTTTACTTGATTAAATAACTCAATATGGTAGTTGTTAAACATTACAAAAGTTGGCAATTTATACGTGTCTTTGATTGACGGTTGAGTATTTCGAATATTGCGGGGGGCGGGGGGGGGGGGGGGCATGGCAGTGGTGGGGGAAGGAGGGGGTACACCCAAAAAATGTAAAAAATTTGTACATAGCAATGGTAGGCAGTATATGCTGGGATACTTACGCCATTGTTTTCATACAGTAATGCATGGACAAGTTCCTCACATACTTAGTACGTAGCAAGAGTATATTTGTACACTCCTGGAAATTGAAATAAGAGCACCGTGAATTCATTGTCCCAGGAAGGGGAAACTTTATTGACACATTCCTGGGGTCAGATACATCACATGATCACACTGACAGAACCACAGGCACATAGACACAGGCAACAGAGCATGCACAATGTCGGCACTAGTACAGTGTATATCCACCTTTCGCAGCAATGCAGGCTGCTATTCTCCCATGGAGACGATCGTAGAGATGCTGGATGTAGTCCTGTGGAACGGTTTGCCATGCCATTTCCACCTGGCGCCTCAGTTGGACCAGCGTTCGTGCTGGACGTGCAGACCGCGTGAGACGACGCTTCATTCAGTCCCAAACATGCTCAATGGGGGACAGATCCGGAGATCTTGCTGGCCAGGGTAGTTGACTTACACCTTCTAGAGCACGTTGGGTGGCACGGGATACATGCGGACGTGCATTGTCCTGTTGGAACAGCAAGTTCCCTTGCCGGTCTAGGAATGGTAGAACGATGGGTTCGATGACGGTTTTGATGTACCGTGCACTATTCAGTGTCCCCTCGACGATCACCAGTGGTGTACGGCCAGTGTAGGAGATCGCTCCCCACACCATGATGCCGGGTGTTGGCCCTGTGTGCCTCGGTCGTATGCAGTCCTGATTGTGGCGCTCACCTGCACGGCGCCAAACACGCATACGACCATCATTGGCACCAAGGCAGAAGCGACTCTCATCGCTGAAGACGACTCGTCTCCATTCGTCCCTCCATTCACGCCTGTCGCGACACCACTGGAGGCGGGCTGCACGATGTTGGGGCGTGAGCGGAAGACGGCCTAACGGTGTGCGGGACCGTAGCCCAGCTTCATGGAGACGGTTGCGAATGGTCCTCGCCGATACCCCAGGAGCAACGGTGTCCCTAATTTGCTGGGAAGTGGCGGTGCGGTCCCCTACGGCACTGCGTAGGATCCTACGGTCTTGGCGTGCATCCGTGCGTCGCTGCGGTCCGGTCCCAGGTCGACGGGCACGTGCACCTTCCGCCGACCACTGGCGACAACATCGATGTACTGTGGAGACCTCACGCCCCACGTGTTGAGCAATTCGGCGGTACGTCCACCCGGCCTCCCGCATGCCCACTATACGCCCTCGCTCAAAGTCCGTCAACTGCACATACGGTTCACGTCCACGTTGTCGCGGCATGCTACCAGTGTTAAAGACTGCGATGGAGCTCCGTATGCCACGGCAAACTGGCTTACACTGACGGCGGCGGTGCACAAATGCTGCGCAGCTAGCGCCATTCGACGGCCAACACCGCGGTTCCTGGTGTGTCCGCTGTGCCGTGCGTGTGATCATTGCTTGTACAGCCCTCTCGCAGTGTCCGGAGCAAGTATGGTGGGTCTGACACACCGGTGTCAATGTGTTCTTTTTTCCATTTCCAGGAGTGTAGATATTCGTTTATGATTTCTTTTTTTTTGTAACATTGCAGCTAAAATGTAGGTTCATATATGTACAGATATGAACATAATTCTTTAGCCACGTCAGGTTGTGACAGTGCACCATACGTACTGCGTACGCAAGCACAACACTCCTCGAAATTCTTTGCAAGAAATGATCTCTGAAGCGTTCTGAAGAACAAGCTCTGTAAATACGTACCCTCCCTTATATACATTGTCACTGATCGCAAAATTACAGTCACAGTGTGTTTTTGGAATATTTCGCAAATAATTTTTAGGTGTATGCCTTACATTCATCGTCTATTGCATTAAATACTATGGGAGCTACAAAATACGTGTCTGTCTGTAACGTCCTCTTCTATGGATTTTACACATGTGGGGGAAACACTTGGAAACTTTCGGACTGCGTGAAGAGAGGGATTTGTACATTGTTTTGACTGACTCATACATACACTATGCTGACGCAGATGGCTTACAAAGTTATAGAACAGGGGTCTGACTTAACGTGTGTCAATGACAGCATGTCTGTCGTGATCGCTAATGCGCTTGCATAGGTTGTGCAAGTTCACAACACTTGAATGTTTACTATAAGTATCTCCAGAAGTTACTTCCAGCATTGCTTCTCCGTACATGGCGACTATGGACACCTTCAATGCCAAACATATGGATGCCAGTAGCAGGATGAGACGTATTATATAGTATCGTTCTATTGCGATCTACATTTTATATCTACACCGATTCACGGTCGCCAGTTATTTGGCTGCCCAAGTACAAATCCACGTCTGCTACTCCGTCGGTCTTATTTCGTAATCTAATTCCCTCAGAATCGCCAGATTTGATTCGACTACTCGAACTTCACTTCTACAGTTGTTCGTCTTACAACCACTTTTCAAGACACTATCCTTCCCGTTCGACTGATACTCCAAGTCCTTTGCGTCTCTGACAGAACTATAACGTCATGGGTAAACTAAAAGTTTATACTTCTTCTCCCCGAAGCATTTCTTCTTGGTTTCCTTTTATGGTCCTGAACGCATAGGTTAAATAAAACTGGGGAGCTGGATACAGAAATGTCTCATTCCCTTCTCAATTACTGCTCTCACTTCATGTTCTCCGCTCTCATAACTGCACCCTCGTTTCTGTTAAAGTTGCAGATAACATTTCGTTCCGTGTAGTGGACCCCTGCTGTGTTGTTAAACCCGCAAAAATGAAATCGAGTTTGACACGCTGCTGGCCGAGTAGGGCCAGGAAGTGTTTTGTTGTCGACGTCATGTCCGGCAGTTAGCTGGGAGGGGGAGCCTCCCCCGTCAGTAGCAGTAGCAGAGTTAGGCCCCTGTCCGTGTTTTGCCAGCTGTGCGTGTCGTGAAAGCGCCGTGTCAGCAGGGCTGCCGCGGCGTTACGTGCGTGCTCACGCACTCGTTGCCGCTGGGCGTTGCCGTGCGTGCAGACGGCCTGCCGCTGCAAGCTTGCACTAGCGTTACGCGAACGACGCAGCAGGAAGCGCTGCCTCCGTGATGCTCGTTACGCTGCACCCCTCTCTCTTGTAAAAGGCCACAACCGCACACTTTTCCCACATTTCAGGAGCATAGCTCCTAATCAAGTCGAGATATATTCACAAATAGCCTAAAATATTCACGTGATCTTTAGCCTTCGCACAGAGATTTCAGCTTTGCCATGTTATACCGAGCGAGACGCCTAAGACAGTGCTAAGGCACTATGTACGACTTCGTTTACAAAACGGGTACACGGGAATGCAGCTCCCCTTCTCCGTTTAACAAGTCGTAACGTGAATGTACTAATTAGGAGGGTATTGCCAACTGTCTGCAACGGATAGCGGCGCTTGTTAGCTCGCCGCTTCTGCCGTTCGTGGAGCAGCACCGGCCATGCATCAGATTCGTCCTGCGTATTAACCCCGAGCGGAGGTGTACCTGCCAGCCATCATGTGGTTTTTAGGCGGTTTCCCACATCTCAGCAGGTCGTTTGACTAGGGCCTCCCGTCGGGTGAACCGTTCGCCGGGTGCAAGTCTTTCAAACTAACGGCGCTTGGGCGACTTGCGCGTCGATGAGGATGAAAAGATGATGATCAGGACAATACAACACCCAGTCCCTGAGCGGAGAAAATCTCCGACCCAGCCGGGAATCGAGCCCGGGCCCTTAGGATTGACGCTCCGTCGTGCTGACCATTCAGCTACCGGGGGCGGACATCTCAGCAGGTGAATACCGAACTGTTCCCTCAGTTATCCTATTCGCAATAGTTTAGAAAACCTTCGCACGCCTTCACAAGGTGTACCGCTACAGACGTAGACGGACGGGCCCCATAAATTCGTTCCTGGGACGAGTGGGTGGCGACATTTTTAACTTTGTTTCATTTTTACAGATCTTTTGCCTTATATTTTGAGAACAGGTCGTAGACTTTATAATTTTTCATGTAATAACATAAGTTGTAGCATATTATTAGCAAGTATTGTTCTCAGCAATACAAAATCAATGTAATAACAATGAGTTACAAAGATAATAAAGGAACGGACGGCGTAAAATAAAAATATAAATAATTTAGAAGAAATCAATCAATGGAAAATCCGGGTTGGAACGTAACAATATTATGAAAAGGAAAGTTGCCACTCACTATATAATGGAGATGATGAGTCGCAGATATGCATAACAAAAAGACTGTCACAAATAAAGCTTTCGCTCATTACGGCCTTCGTCAACAACAGACGTAGACAAGACACACACACACACACACACACACACACACACACACACACGCACACACACGCAACTCACAAACACGACTGCAGCCTCAGACCACTGAAACTACAATCCCGGAGACTGTAGTCATGTTTGCGAATTGTGTGTGTGTGTGTGTGTGTGTGTGTGTGTGTGTGTGTGTGTAGTCTACATCTACTGTTGACGAAGGCTTTCATGGCCGAAATCTATATTTGTGACAGTATTTTTGTTGTGCCTATCTGCGACTCAGCATCTCCGCTATATGGTAAGTGGCAACTTTCCTTTACATTATTTTGAAGAAAATATTAGAAAGATGAAAAAGAAATGTCTGTAAATTTTTCTGTTGAAAGTAGTACAATATATGAATTATGTCTATGGGGCATTTGAAACTTACAAATTATTATTTATTAAATTTGAAGGGAGTTTAATGATGACATTGGGGGTGGGGGGAATGGGCAGACTCGGCAGGAATTCAAGCCACGCGACCACCTGCGGTTCTTGTTGGTACTAAACTATGTGCTGATGTCTACTATACGGGTTTTACGTGACTCTATTAACAATAACCTCTGATTTGGTAACAAAATTTTCATCATCATCTGTATTGTTGCGTGGGTCAGTTCCGCCATCTTGCACTGAAGTGTTCATGTTGTTGATTCTCTGCTGTGTGCTGAGTCTCACATGAGATGTATTTTGTCGTTCTTCTGTTCTGAAGGTGCGGGGCCTCGGACGTAGAGCCTGCCGTACTGTCTGCTTCTTTTCATGCTGTTTCCTCTCTATTCGTACTCATCTACATCTACATATATACTCCGCTTGCCACCAAGCGGTGTGTGGCGGAAGGCACTATTCGCGCCAAAGTCATATCCCCCCCCCCCCCCCCTCTGTTCCACTCGCGGATAGCAAGAGGGAAAAACGACTGTCTGAACGCCTCTGTACGAGTTTCTTTGAATGGTGATCATTGTGCGATAGGAAAGTTGTAGTAATAATACATGCTCTACATCCTCGGCGAAGATCGGATTTTGGAATTTAGTGAGCTGCCCCTTCCGTTTAGCGCGTCGTCTATCTGCAGGTGTGTTCCACTTCAAACTTTCTATGAGATCTGTAACGCTCCCGTAATGGCTAAATGTACGAGTCACGAATCTTGCCGCGCTTCTTTGGACCTTCTCAATCTCTTGAGTTACATACAACTGGCAAGGGTCCCATACAGACGAAAAATAGTCTAGGACTGGACGAACTAAAGTATTGTAAGCAATTTCCTTTGTTGAAGGCCGCATCGCTTCAGGATTCTACCAATAAGCCGCAATCTAGAGTTCGCATTGCCCGTTACTTCTGTGATCGTTCCATTTGAGATTATTTCGAATAGTCACACTCAGATACTTGACGGATGTTACCGCTTCCAAGGACTGGGCATTTATAAGGGATTTTCGCTTTTGTTACTAATATTGAGAGATAACTGCCAGTCATTACACCACGCATTTATTTTCTTCAAATCTTCATTGATATGTTCACAACTTTCGTGTGATACTACTTTCCTGTAGACTACAGCATCATCGCCAAACAGTCTAAGGCCGCTGTCAGTACCATCAACCAAATCGTTAATGTAAATCGTAAAAGGCAGCGGACCTATTACGCTGCCCTGGGGCACACCCGATGTTACGGTTCTTTCTGTAAGTCTCCCCATTCAGGACGACATACTGCTCTCTGTGTGTTAGAAAACTTCCTATCCAATCACATATGTCATCGGATAGATCGTAAGCGCGCACTTTTTGGAGCAAGCGACAGTGCGGAACTGAGTCGAACGCTTTACGAAAGTCGAGGGCCGGCCGGGATAGCCAAGCGGTTCTAGGCGCTACCGACTAGAACCGCGCGACCACTACGGCCGTAGGTTCTAATCCTGACTCGGGCATTGATGTGGTGATGTCCTTAGGTTAGTTAGGTTTAAGTAGTTCTCAGTTCTAGGGGACTGATGACCTCAGAAATTAATTCCCATAGTGCTAAGAGCCATTTGAACCATTTGAAAGTCGAGGAATATAGCATCAACCTGGGAGCCGGTATCTAGGGTCTGTTGTACATTATTCACAAAGAGGGCCAGCTGTGTCTCGCATTACCGCTGTTTCCTAAAATCGTGCCGGTTTCTGCAGAACTTTTGAGCGTCTAGAAAGGTCATTGTGTCTGAACACAAAATGTGTTCCATGATTCTACAACAAATCAATGTCAGTGAAACTGGCCGATAATTATTATGTACATCCGATTTTCTACCCTTTTTGTAGATTGCTATGTCCTGGGCTTTCTTCCAGTCCCATGAAACTTTCCGCTGTTCCAATGATTCAAATGGTTCAAATGGCTCTGAGCACTATGGGACTTAACATCTGTGGTCATCAGTCCCATAGAACTTAGAACTACTTAAACCTAACTAACCTAAGGACATCACACACATCCATGCCCGAGGCAGGATTCGAACCTGCGACCGTAGCGGGCACGCGATTCCAGACTGAAGCGCCTAGAACCGCTTGGCCACAGTGGCCGGCTGTTTTAATGATCTCTGATAGGTGAGGGATAACAAAGGTGCTATATTTGTAGCACAGTCAACATAAAAACTTACGGGGATACTGTTAGGGGAAGATGCATTCCTGGCGTCTAAGGATCTTAGCTGTTTTACAATCCCAGATGCACTAAACACTATGCCAGCCATCCTAGCGTTTGTTCGATAATTGAAAGTGGGAATGGTGCTACAGTCCTCAACCGTAAACGAGTTTTTGAAAGCTAGGTTAGAATTTCGGCCTTGTGTTTATCATCATCCGTTACGTTACCCGTACTGTCAGCAAGAGAAGGTACTGAACTATTTGCAGCGACCAAATTTTATTGGGGTTATTTTTAGAATCTGGAGATAAGATATTGCTTTCAAATTCGGTAAGATAATCTCTCATTGACCTTTTGACAGCTGCTTTCATTTCGCATAATTTCTGTTTGTCAGCGGGGCAGTAACTACGTTTAAAACGACTGTGCAAAATTCTCCTCATTCTTAGCAACTTCCTAATTTGTTCGTTGAACCACGATGGATCCTTTCCCTCCCCTATATTTTTGCTAAGTACATATTTCTCTAGCACGTGATGGACAATACCTTTAAATTCGGACCAAAGACGCTCAATATCTTTGTGTCCCGCGGTGAAAGCTTTGAGCTGACTATGAAGATATTCATTAATAACACTTTTATTTGCTTTCTCAAACAAGAAAACTCTACGCTTTCTTTTTCTACTGACACAGCTGCCATAAGGACATTATGGTCGCTAATACCTTCTTCTAGATTAACCTGCTCAAAAAGATGAGATCTGTTTGTCGCCAAGATATGTACGTAATATGTTCCCATATCGAGTTGGTTTTCTAACCAATTGCAGTCATGGACTGTGCAGCTGGTCCTGGCGGAGGTTCGAGTCCTCCGTCGGGCATGGGTGCGTGTGTTTGTCCTTAGGATAATTTAGGTTAAGTAGTGTGTAAGCTTATGGACTGATGACCTTAGCAGTTAAGTCCCGCAGTGGTCGTGCGGTTCTAGGCGCTGCAGTCCGGAACCGCGGGACTGCTACGGTCGCAGGTTCGAATCCTGCCTCAGGCATGGATGTGTGTGATGTCCTTAGGTTAGTTAGGTTTAAGTAGTTCTAAGTTCTAGAGGACTGGTGGCCTAAGATGTTAAGTCCCATAGTGCTCAGAGCCATTTGAACCATTTTTGAAGTTAAGTCAAATAAGATTTCACACACATTTGAACACAACCAATTGCTCAAGGTTGTATGTTGAGAACGCTCCTAGAATAACTTCACACCAATCTTTGCTTCTGCCCCCTGTGATAAACGTGTAATTTTCCCCGTCTGTGAACGCCAGATGAAAGTTTCCACCTATAAGTAATGGACAATTTGGATATTTATTTCCTATGTACTCAAGACTTTCCCTAGAACGTTAGGTCCTCGTACGTGTGCTGTAGTCGTCTGGCCTGTGTGAGAAGCGTGAAGCGTAGTACGGCGTGCTCTGGGCACCCTTTCTGCCCCCAAGTACAGGAAAGGCATCGGGTCACGCCCTACCATCAACATTGCGGAATCCAACATGCCGAACCTATGAAGATGTGGGACCAAGACCAAGAAAAAGGTGGAGTAGGATATTGCCAATTCGAGAAAGGAGTGGGTGGCGTTTAACGAATCCGTTGATGTGAAACTGTTAATTAAGAATTGCTTGATATCGATGTACCAGTGTTTAATAGGCCAGTTAAGTGTAATAACGATAAATGACCAGAACAGCTAGTGACCTCGCTAAATTTTCCGCCACATTCACTTTCGTCTCGTTAAGTGAAACATCGATGGCAGGTTCATTTAGGTCATTATGTAAGTTACAGATATGCCCAGTAAAGCTGCTCCGGAAGTCGTGGAGCCGCAAAAAGGGCGCCAGTTTCGGCCGCTAGCCGGAAGGCTACCAGGCTCTCCGCCGGGGCTACCTGCAGCACACGGGTTGCGCCCCCTCCCCCTGCTTTCTGCAGTGCGTGGCCGCCCCAGTCTTGGCCAAGGCCAGAGCTGTGGGTGGCTCCTTCAAGTCAGCCGCTCTCGACCTGGTATCCTGAGTCAGGTGGTGGGAGATGGAACGGCGGTGCTATAAAACTGCCGACGTCTCACTGTTGAGAGATTAACTGCAGGTCGACGTCGCCGCCCTTTTTCCGTGAGTTGATCCCTTCTCACCACTTCTTCCTTTGCTGAATAGTTCATTCTCTCAACTCTAGTTAGGCCCTACTTAAATTACTCTTTGGAGTGACTGACGTTACTAGCTGGGGAAAGGGTAATATGTTCTTTCCATATTTTCTGTAGAATTAGTGTTTGCGCTCCAATTTGTTACTCCGCGTAGTCTCAAGACAGCCATAGCCACAGCTCGGTAGTAAATCTAAGATAATGAACACGGTTTCGGTAGTCCCATTTCAACAGTGGTCTGAGCCCTAAATGGACCAAAAAGCTCATTTAATTCGTTCAGTACTCGTTGGCACTCCCCCTAAACTTTAGCAAGATAGCAGTTAGAAATGTGAATCGAGTGAAGACAGACTATAGAACTGTATAGCCCCCAGGTGGTTTTGCTGTCGGCTGTAGATGGTGCATCGTAGCAGCACTTCTACCAGCTTGCGAGTACGCTGGTGGACATCCATAGGACGACATGGAAGTAGCGAGCATAGGCAACGATGGAGAGCATGGTTTCTCTGGAGGGAAGGAGTAACTGGTTCCAACATACACAAGAGGTTAGTAGCCACACGTACGGAAACAGCACGAGGCCGCAAATCTGTGTTTCGTTGGGTACCAGAGTCCAGACACGGGAGGGGCAGCAGTGAACAACGCAAAAGCACTGCCCGCAAAACCAAACAGCGCCCATTGTGTCAGTGGCTTGATAATGAGGCACAGACGAATCACGTTTGATGGCCTAGAGAAGGCAAAAGGTGTATCATGGAGAATCTTCCACACCATCATCCATGAGGATATGGAGATGTAGAAGGTGTGTGCGCAATGGATGCCCCATTCCCTCACAGAAACAGATGCGTGTGGAGATACGCCAATAATTGGAGAAACAGTGCAGAGCAGACCCACCGGAGTACTTTGAGCGTCGGCTTACCATCGTCGAGACCCAGTTCTTCCGCGAGACTCCAGTGTATGGAGTGGAACATACTGGGAGCCCTCGTCCCAAGAAGTGACGGCCGGGCCTGTTCGTGCAGAAAAAAGTGGCGGCTGTCTTCTGGGATTAGAAAGACATACCGCTGATGGACTTGATCCCTCCCAACACAACCCACAACAGTGATCGGTTCTGCAGTTCACTGCATCAACTCCAGCGACGCAGTCAACAATGCAGCCATGGAAAATGATGCGGTCGCGTTCTGCTCCAACACGACAATGTGCGGCCACATGCCAGTCGCAACACCATTGTAACCGTGGGCGAACTAGGATTCACTGGGCTGCCACATCTTCCATATTCCCCGATCTCGGTCCTAATGACTGTGCCTTACTCGACGCAATGAAACAGGTCATGATGGGTAAGAAATTCACTACCAGCGACGAACTACATGCAATTGTTGCGCCAGGATACCTCCACACACTGGTTTATTACGCAGATATGGAAGATGCCAGACGGTGTCAAAAGTGCATAGACATTGGAGGGAAATACCTGTAATATAGTCTGCATTCATTTTTTACTAAGTAGTTCCTGTGAAAACAAAAGACTGTAGTGGCAGTAGTTTTTGAACGCCGCAAGTATTTGCTGTTGCTAATGAATAAGGTTTTCAATTGTATTGACTAACTGCAGCAGGAAGGAGATAACCTATCCCATTCAAGTTAAGATACACAGAAAATGCCCCATTGTCCAGTAAACGGGACACGAAAACTTCTGCAAGTAGGTAGAGAAGTCTGAGCTGTTTGTGTAAGGAACAATTGATATTTATTGCCGTTTCCTGCGGAAAAACTTCACAGCACAGCAACATATTGTGGAAGGTAGTTCCTGCCTCAACTTCGCACAATTTACATTTTCGGAGTGGTCTAGTGATTAGCTTTGCTGTCTCTGGATCACATGATCCTTGGTTCGATTCCCGGCCGAGTCGGAGATTTTCTTGCATCGGGAACTGGGTGTTTGCGTTGTTCTCATAATTTCATCTCATATTCATCGACGCGCAAGTCGCCGAGGTTCTGTCAAATAAAAAAAAAAAAAAAAACTGACACTAGGTGGCCAGGCAACCACAGACGGGATTCTCCAGTAATTCCACTCGTTTCACGTTTTCACTGGCGTGTGCCATTGCCATTTAACATTCCCTTAAATCGCCTTAACCGCTAACGGGACCGCACTTCTACTCCAGAGTTACTTACTCCTTGAGCCGACCTCACACAGTGACTCCCTAATGCGTGCCTTCCCCGATGTTACCAAAAGCTCGGCTCACTCCGTGCGTCACTTTTGATGTTGGGTCAGGCAGAGATGGGCAAGGGTGAGAGGTAATACATGGTCAAAGATGTCGATCTCTGTACGCTTACTTGTTCTGGACGCTGCGACTTTTACCTTTTGGATCTTGTGTATGTGTCAACATGTGTGTGTATGTGTGTGTTTGTGTGATTGAGAAAGAAAGAAAGATATATATATATATATATATATATATATATATATATATATATATATATATATATATATAGAGAGAGAGAGAGAGAGAGAGAGAGAGAGAGAGAGAGAGGGAGGGAGGGAGGGAGAGATGGTGAATCGCCAGTAGTGTCGTGCGATGACAGCCGAGCCCTCTTATCCTGAGGTCCGCTGGAGGAGGAGATTAGTGTTTAACGTCCCGTCGACAACGAGGTCATTAGGAACGGAGGAAAAGCTCGGATTAGGTAAGGATTGGGGAGGAAATCGGCTGTGCCCTTTCAAAGGAACCAACCAGGGATTTGCCTGAAACGATTTAGGGAAATAATGGAAAACCTAATTCATGATCGCCGGAGACGGAATTGAACCGTCGGCCTCCCGAATGCGAGTCCAGTGTGCTAACCACTGCGCCACCTCGCTCGGTAATGTTACTCTGCTCACAAGGGAACCTCCCCATCGCACCCCCTCAGATTTAGTTATAAGTTGGCACAGTGGATAGGCCTTGAAAAACTGAACACAGATCAATCGAGAAAACAGGAATAAGTTGTGTGGAACTACGAAAAAAATAAGCAAAATGTGCAAACTGAGAGGTCCATGCGCAAGATAGGCAACATCAAGGATAGTGCGAGCTCAGGAGCGCCGTGGTACCGTGGTTAGCGTGAGCAGCTGCGGAACGAGAGGTCCTTTGTTCAAGTCTTCCCTCGAGTGAAAAGTTTACTTTCTTGATTTTCGCAAAGTTATGATCTGTCCGTTCCTTCATTGACGTCTCTGTTCACTGTAATAAGTTTAGTGTCTGTGTTTTGCGACCGCACCGCAAAACCGTGCGATTAGTAGACGAAAGGACGCGCCTCTCCAATGGGAACCGAAAACATTTGATCGTAAGGTCAACCGATTCCTCCACAGGAAAGCACGTCTGATATTTTCTATACGACACTGGTGACAGCATGTGCGTCACATGACAGGAATATATTGTCGACCCACCTAACTTGTACACTTGGCGAATGGGTAAAAAGATTCTTCTACCTTGCCCGATTTAGGTTTTCTTGTGGATGTGATAATGACTCCCAAAAAGTGATGAAAACAAAAGAGTTTGTCACATAAACTGTAACAAATGAATGCAACAGTTTCACAGTCGCCCAGTTTTCCCTGTGCTCTGTCAAAACATATGTTTTTAACGTTTTCAAATTTTTCCGTGTGTAGACCGTCAAATCCTGCATACGTCCTAGCAAATCTGAACATGTCCTCGAATTTTGGAGAGCAAAGTTGATTATCTGTGAGTGCCTGTACTTTGATAAGCGTCTGAAAATAAAAAAAAAATTGTACTTTTCACTCGAGGGAAGACTTGACCCAACGACCTCTCGTTCCGCAGCTGCTCACGCTAACCACGGTACCACTGCGCTCCTGAGCTCACACTATCCTTGATGTTGCCTATCTTGGGCATGGACTACTCAGTTTGTACATTTTGCTTATTTTTTCCATAGTGCCACACAACTTCTTCCTGTTTTCTCGATTGATCTGTGTTCAATTTTTGAAGGCCTATCCAGTGTGCCAACTTATAACTAGATCTTAGAGGGGTGCGATGGAGAGGTTCCCTTGTCAGCAAACTCCCCGCGGAGTTCGGAGACCCGCGTGCACCCTCCTCTGCAGCTTCCAGCGCTCCGTGCCGCCGCTTAACATCGCAGCAGTGTGGTGAACAGACAACTAACTCGATTCTTATTCATTGGGGGTCGTTTCGTGGCTTCGCTGGCTCGGCGCAGGATAAATCACGGCGACGGTATCGTTAAAAACCACCGGCGCCGCATCTGAATTCCAAAGGCGCCGGCCGACCGACGCGGGACGGAGTTTTATATACGTCTGTCCGCGAGGGGGCCCGCTGTCTGACAGCGAGGGAGACAGGGCCGCGCCGGTCGTTTGCGAAATTGCCCGCGTAAAGCTGGCTCCGTCGGATGCGTCTAATCTGAAATTCACGGTGCGGGCCCGAGTCGATTAAGATATCCAATAAAGTACGTGCGACACGCCTACAACCTCCGCGCGCCGCTCGGCATTATGTAAACGCTGGCAGGGCGAGGAGGGGGGATGGAGGCAGCCGGGCCCGCTCCGCCCTCGGGGATCATCCGTCTGCGTGTACGGCAGGCAGGCAGCCGATCCGCCCCTACCGTCGCTTCTTTCCTCCTGAGGGCTCGCCGGACCAAAGCCCGCTGTCGCCGCCTGTCTGCTTTCAGCCAGGCTGCCGAGCGAATGCGGTCCACACGGCTGTTCTCTGTAGCCTTTTCTGTTCACTCATCCCTCGCCCCTACCGGTTGGAAGTTGGCTTCCAGCGATACAAAGATGCTTCGTTAAATATATACTGACGATAAAAATCGCAACACCAAAACGTAACTAATGTAGAGTGATGGAATTTCAAGAACATATTTGCCTAGGTAACATATTTAAGTGATTAACATTGCAAGTAATAGAACCCAGTACGTTGTCCTCGGGTGGCGAGTGTTCATCGGAGGTGAGGGTATCAAATGGTTCAAATGGCTCTGAGCACTATGGGACTTAACATCTTAGGTCATCAGTCCCCTAGAACTTAGAACTACTTAAACCTAACTAACCTAAGGACATCACACAACACCCAGCCATCACGAGGCAGAGAAAATCCCTGGCCCCGCCGGGAATCGAACCCGGGAACCCGGGCGTGGGAAGCGAGAACGCTACCGCACGACCACGAGATTCGGGCAGGTGAGGGTATCATCTGGAGTGCCCAGGGAAGTGTGGTAGGGCCGCTGCTTTGATTTTATCCATACTGGATGAGAGGTCGTGGTTGTGAGTGTCAATGTTAAAAAATATATCCGCTCAACCACTTGTTTATAGTGTAAAACACTAAGATTGACGCGTTTCGGAAGTCAAGCTTCCGTCATCAGAATAATAAAAAGTAAAAGAACCTGTTAAAACTCGCTAAAATGGAACATGCACCAGGCACAATAAAATTGATAACAAAATTAAAGCATCGTGGCTACTTCCCTTGTTGCACCCGTCTCTTCCAAGGTGCATCTCCACGTAGTCGTCAAAATATAAAAAACTCTAGAATGGTGTCGCCAATGGTGTTCAACTTCTAACCACATTGCTCTCTCCTCTATCGTCGTAAACCGCCCGTGCGTCTTCGTTGATACCACACACCACGTAGGCAAACACGACACCGAAACTCGAGTGAGCTCACGCGCAAGTAAACAAGGAAGTCACAGAGATGTCTATACAAACAGATAACGTACACATGTTCCAAGGACCTCATGAAATGATGGTACCCTGCCAATTGCTAAAAATGTAGTTACTAAAAGAAACCAGTGAAATGTTTGAAAAAGTTATTTCTATCACCAATTAGCTGTTCACTCAGTGTGTTCTGATTATCCACGCTATGTATCGTAATTTCCAGCTGTTCTAGAAGATCCAGCTTTTTGCCTTTGTCTTTTCTATGTAAAATAACGAGATCTTGATCTATTCCCAACATCGGATGTCCCGTTTCCCAAATATGCGTGGATTCAGCTGACTTTTCGAAATTATAAAGCCGGAAAGCATCCCCATGTTCTTTGTAGGACCTACCAGTTTGGCCTACATAGCTTGCCTTGCACGTGCTACACTGGATTTTATAGCCCCAACTCTCTCCCAGTTTTAACAGGCTCTTTTACTTTATTATTCTGATGATGGAAGCTTGACTTCCGAAACGCGTCAGTCTTAGTGTTTTCTATCTACATAAATGATCTTTCGGATAGGGTGGATAGCAATGTGCGGCTGTTTGCTGATGATGCTGTGGTGTACTGGAAGGTGTCGTCGTTGAGTGACTGTAGGAGGATACAAGATGACTTGAACAGGATTTGTGATTGGTGTAAAGAATGGCAGCTGACGCTAAATATAGATAAATGTAAATTAATGCAGATGAATGGCAAAAAGAATCCTGTAATGTTTGAATACTCCATTAGTAGTGCAGCGCTTGACACAGTCACGTCGATTAAATATTTGAGCATAACATTGCAGAGCGATATGAAGTGGGGCAAGCATGTAATGGCAGTTGTGTGGAAGGCGGATAGTCGTCTTCGGTTCATTGCTAGAATTTTGGGAAGATGAGGTTCATTTGTAAAGGAGACCGCTTGTAAAACACTAGTACGACCTAATCTTGAGTACTGCTCGAGCGTATGGGATCCCTATCGGGTCGGATGGAGGAAGGACATAGAAGCAGTTCAGAGGCGGGCAGCTAGATTTGTTACTGGTAGGTTTGATCATCACGCGAGTGTTACGGAAATGCTTCAGGAACTCGGGTGGGAGGCTCTAGAGGAAAGGAGGCGTTTTTTTCGTGAATCGCTACTGAGGAAATTTTGAGAACCAGCATTTGAGGCTGACTGCAGTACAATTTTACTGCCGCCAACTTACATTTCGCGGAAAGACCACAAAGATAAGAGAGATTAGGGCTCGTACAGAGGCATATAGGCAGTCATTTTTCTCTCGTTCTGTTTGGGAGTGGAACAGGGAGAGATGATGGTAGTTGTGGTACGAGGTAACCCTCCGCCACGCACTATATGGTGGATTGCGGAGTATGTATGTAGATGTAGATGTAATGTAAGCGCAAGATAAGTGATTGCAAATGTGAAATGCTGGTACATCAATACCCGGTGTAACCGTCAGAATGTTGAATGCAAGCATGCAGAGGTGCTCGCACTGTGTGGTACAGGCGTCTGTTGTCAGATTGTGCCATAGAGTTCCATGTCTGTTGCACCTGATCGGTCTACACAGGGACAGCTAGTGCATTTTGTGGATGACGTTGGAGTTTTCAATCGACGACGTCCCAAAAGTGTGCATTTGGGGACAGATCTGGCGATCGAGTTGGCTAAGGCAACACGTCTACACTGTGTAGAGCACATTGGGTTACAACACCGCTATGTGTGAGAGCGTTACCCTGTTGGGAAATACCGCTCGGAGTGCTGTTTATGAATGGCGCCACAGTACATGCAACACCAGATTTACGTACGAATTTGCAGTCAGGGTGCGTGGGATAACCACGACAGTGCTCCTGCTGTCATACGAAATCGCACCCCAGATCATAACTCCAGGTGTGGGTACAGTGTGTGTAGCGCGCAGACAGATCGGCTGCACGCCCTCAGCTTGCCTCCTTCTGACCAGCACACGGCCATCACAGGCACCGAGGCAGAACCAGCTTCCGCCAGAAAACGCAACAGACCTCCACCCTGACCCCGAATGAGTTCTCGCTTGACGCCACTGAAGTCGCGGACGGCGGTGGTTTGGGGTCAGTGGAATGACGCGCGTCCGGAGTCCGGACCCCTTGCGGCCGTAAATTCTGGTGACCACCACTGCCGACACTGAAGCACAGTGGCAGCATTCCTGCCTAGTCTTCCTGAAGAAGCGCAGAAGGAACATTCATTTTCACGCAGGCCTATTGTAGTACCTCGTTCAAGCTCAGTCATCTCTCTGTCTAATTAAAGGCATTTTTCACTAACATCAGCTCACTACGTGCAATATGAAAGGTAACTATCGCTCACGACCGTTACAGCGTATATTTAAGGGGGGTAGGACGTCAAACGGGCCGACTTGGAGCAGGAGAGGCACCACAGGACATTTTAATTTGCACTGTCTATACTTTTACAAATAAATTCATAAAACTTTGTCAGCATGACCAGGAAGAATTCAAGATTCATACTCATAGCACTGGAAGTTCAAAAACAAGAAAAAATAATATTTTTTAAATGTGAAATTTCATGATGTTTTTTCACTTACTGTTGGCTGCATTTGTTGCTAGAGGTACACTTTTCTTCATAAGTAAGAGAGATTCTTGGATGAATTTTGCACAGCTTACAAACCACACTTACACGTGTATGAAACTCTAGAATTTATTTAATCTATGGAAAAATGAATGGGCTGTTACGTTTTAAACTTCGTATTTAGAGAAAACTCGAATTTTATAGTTAATTATCTCAATTTTTACCATAGTTTTTAACAGATTTCGGAAATTCTAGAGTTTCACACACCTGTAAGTGTGGTTTGTATGCTGTGCAAAATTCATCGAAGAATCTCTCTTACTTATGAAGAAAAGTGTACAGCAACAAATGCAGCCAATACCAAGTGGAAAAATGATGAAATTTCCCATGTAAAAAAAAAAAAAAATGTTTTGTTATGTTTTTAAACTTCCTTTGCTATGAGTGTGAATCCTGAATCCTTCCTGGTCATGCTGTTAAAGTTTTATGAATTTATTTGTAAAAGTATAGATAGTGCAAATTAAAATGTCCTGTGGTGCCTCTCCCGCTCCAAGTCGGCCCGTTTCACGTCCTACCCCCCCCCCCTTCCCCCCCCCCCCCCCCCCCACCTTAAAGCAAACCGCCGGATTTGTATTCTCGTACTGGCGCTACTATTGCCATCTTATGCGACTAGTGACAAATCCGAATAGACATCATCTTTCAAATTAGAAACATGCCTGGCCGCGCGGGATTAGCCGAGCGGTCTTGGGCGCTGCAGTCATGGACTGTGCGGCTGGTCCCGGCGGAGGTTCGAGTCTTCCCTCGGTCATGAGTGGGTGTGTTTGTCCTTAGGGTAATTTAGGTTAGGTAGTGTGTAAGCTTAGGGACTGATGACCTTAGGAGTTAAGTCCCATAAGATTAAAAAAAAAAAAAAAAAAAAAGCAGGCCTGACAACTAGTTTATGTCGGACAACTCCCTGTTGGTGCTGGGACATTTAGTTTTCATATCGTCTGTTTCTCCTATGGACCGTTAGGAGGATTTTCTTTGGTATTTCAGCAGATACTAGCAATTATGTCCTGGTACTGTATAGCTGGAATAAGCGCAAGCAAATACTGTTCCGAAAACCTCTCATGCGAGCGCCTCCCTCCACACCAGTTTCAACATAAAGCGACGGTTTTTTTTTCTGCTTTAAAAAATCATTTCTATATCGGAAGTTTACGTACACATCCGACGGAGATGTCCCGCATTAGTACAGTGGGATGTTTGCTCTATCCGTGTGCGTTAAGAGGGCCAGTAAGACACGGAGAACTCCAGCTGCTGCCAGCACGGGCCGGGAGCACTGTTCTCGCTGTTCCTGTTAATTCATGTCGATAAAACGAATACCGCACTAAACTAACTTGGGACCGCTCTGTCGACTGGGTACCTAAAATGCCGATTTAAAAATAATTTTGTTTCTAACGGAAAACCAACCGACACTTTCCGTCGACGCGTTGGCATCGCGTCAAAGACGTGACGAGCAGTGTGTGTGTGGGCTGACTGCAGCTGCACGTCGCACAGACGGAACTATAAGTATCTGCCGAAACACCAGAGTAAATGCACCCGATGACTCTTAGGCCAGAGACACTCTGTATACGTCGAAAAAATAGAAAAGAAAAAAAAAGTAGATCGATTTTGGGATTTTTGGCGTCAGCCATACCTAACAACGATGTTTGCAGTATCGTGATGACGTCTTGTCACAAGTTTGGAACGAAAGAAATTGAAGGGTGTTGTTGGCGAATTTCCAGGCACACTTAACGCTATTCAGTATGACTAAAATGTTGCAGTTAAAAACTGATGTGCACAGTTTATGGCAAGCTACCAATAAATTTCAAAACTTACCTGCCTCTGTATCCAAATCTAAGAGAATTTCAACCCTGTCGCATAGCCATATCCAAAAGGAACGTTAAGGAATGACAAAGTGATCATAAATAGGAAACTTAATTCAGATAACTATTTGCCTAGTGTTGAAATACGATTTTTCTCATCTAAAACAAAAAATAAAACCCAGAATGTAATGAGATACAGCCCCAGTAGAGCCAATAATACCATACAATATACAGAACAATTTAGAGAAGAAATTGATCCTACGAAGAAAAGATGATTCGCATGAATTCCAATTACAAATTATAACGCGAAACAGGATACCTTGAGATTGGTCAAGAATAGAAAGAACACGTGTTGGAACGGGGAGTGTGAAGACGCACTAAAACAAAGCGCTCAAAATTGGAACAAACGGAGATTTACAAAACTGAACACCGAGAACAATACAGACAAAAAGAGAAAGAAACATCAAAAATAAGGTACAAAACCAATAGAACCTTTTAAAAATCTGAACTGATAGGAATACAAGACAACTTCAGCAAAAATAATATAAGAAATTCTTTCCAGACTTTTATAAAGAGAGTGTGTATCGCTCACTATTTGTTTCAACGATGAAAATGGCAAAATAGGATAGAAAGAAAAGGAAAGTTTTGAAATATTAGGAAAATTGTTTGAGAGGATTTCAAACTGTTCAGTTCAAGCAGTTAAATTAGAGTTTTCAACAGTGCCAAAATATCTTGAACAAGATTTCTCATCAACAGAGCTATAAATTCATGAAAGCAGTCAAAAACAACAAAGAAATTGATGAGAACTCTGGTTCTCACCACATCAATAATTCTGCTATAACAAAGATCGACTCTTGCTATCTGAGAGCATTTGGAAAACAGTCAAGATTAGAGATGAGTGAAAAATAGCATTAATCCACCCGCAAGAAACAGAATGGCACAGAAAACAATAAAAATTCTCCCCAACATAATTGAAGAAACTTTGGAAAAACAACGGGGAGCATAGAACACAATTCACCACAGGATGTTGATCAACAAACCTACAATACTGTCATTTATGTTTTGCAAGAAAACATTTGATTCTGTAGACAGAGATACAGTAGATAGCGTCTTTGGAATGGTTAGTATGATGATTCGTGAAACTAGAATATATACTATATCTAAAGTAAAATTTATGTCACAAATCTCAGCCATTTGAAGTAAAAAGTCGTGTTGGGCAAACGGGCGGCTTTTTACCTTTGCTGTTTAACTGTGTTGTAGAAAAAAATAAATGTCTAGAATTTGGAGCAAAAATCACGAGATTAGTCTTAGGAATTCAATAATTGGATAATGAAGTGCAGAAACCTGGAACATGTTGTCTTCAATGAGTCACACATTTACGACAAGTGATGCGTAGCAGTCTCTGGTGAAAATGTAAAATGGTGACTATAAAGCTAATGAGAGTGTTGGTGGACGAGACACGAGAAAACTGAGATGAAAGACTCAGTGGTTAATAGGAAAGCTAGAGGCTGTTTTAAATGTTTATGGATCCACTAGGAGAGGGCTGATTCGGAGGACTTGCTGAGCACTGCAGTGCGACATGCAACGAGACAAGTGTTTCAGCTCAAATCTTTCTACGTACTACGGAGGCCAGACGGTAACTACAGCAGTTTCGTTGTAGGTAACGCTGCAGTCAGTGCAAATGGGGACACCTTAAATGACTTTATCGGGGACTCCAGGTTTTATAGCGTACTGTGATTCTGTTCTGATAAGTAAACGAACAGAAGTTTCGGCGTCGTGCCTCGATCATATGTAAAAATTAATTCACAGAAACAAACGTTTTGCAACTGCACCGTCGGTATATACGTACTGCACGAAGAAGAAGAGTGCAGATGACGCCAATTGCAGAGCTTGCAACGTCTTCAGTGCTGGAAGTTACACAAGTGCCTTTACCTCTTCGGCCACGACAAGTTTCACTTGAAATACTTTCTTCATAGAATTTCCCCAAGAAAAATGAAGAAAGATTAGACGTCAGCGCCCCGTGGGCGGCGTGATCACTGGGAATGGAGCATTAACTCGGCCTGGGGAAGAGCGAGGAAGAAATTCGGCTTCCGTGGTGCTTTCAAATGTGCCAGGCCGGCCCTGCCTTGTGGCAAGTTCTGGGAACCGTGGGAAATGTACAGGAAACCTGGATACCCCGACGGATATTCGAAACGACGCCGTGCTGTCTTCCTCTGCGCCATCTCGCTCGGGGGAACGTTCCAAATGCTCTTCCTCCCCCCCCCCCCCTCACCGGTTTATCGATAGTCCCCGTTTTACTTCCATACAGTGCTGCCCAGTTTCAGTAGCTTCCTTATTCCCATATCAGTGACCGATATCGGAAGACTTAGAATGAAATTCCACTCTGCAACAAAGCGTGCGCTGGTTTGAAACTCCTTGGCATATTAGAACCGTAAGCAGGAACGGAACTCGAACCGGTCTCCTTAGCCTTTCGCAGGAAGTGCTCCGGCGTTCACTCTAGCAGGTTTACTTCCGCCAGTACCTCGTCTTCTAAACACATGATATGACGGTATGGTCGTGTGACATTGTTGGCGGGGAGGCCCCATACGGGGTAGTTCGTCCGCCGGGTTGTAAGACTTGTTTCAGCTGAAGCGACTTTGGGTGACATGCGTGTCGTTGGTGGTGGTGATGAGTACAACACAACACCTAATCCACGGGCCCAGGACATCTCCGACCCGCCCGGGAAACGAACCCGGGGTTGCTGCATGGTAGATAAACCCGTTTGCAACTCAATTACGCAGGTGGACTGATACGACGGTGACCTTATATGACGTTGGGGAGGCAGGGGAAGAGCTGGTGGTGGAAGTAAAGCTGCGTCGGTTGGTCGGGAGTCGGACATCGGTAGGGTGGTTGCCCGCGAAAGGCAGAGGCCCCAGGTCAGAGGCCCCGGCCGGCACACGGCACCATCATCGCAACTCTTCTATTGAAGGTACTTTCGCTCACTTGTGCTCATGTACTCCGGTACCTTCGTTGCTTCGGGTCTCTTGTGTAATCTTGCTACATAGAGGACACTTTCAATTCTTCTCATACTTCGTCTGTTTTCTGTTTGTTTTTTACATTGCCTTCATCTTTGCTCTGTTCATTCTTAGCGAATACTGTGTACTAACAGTATCAGCCAGTTTATCGAGAACTCGCCATGTCTCCTTTATATTCGCTCAGAAAGGCTGATTCCACGTCGTCTCCGAAACCTAGCACTGATGTCTATTCCCCATCCAGTTTCAGTTTTCATTACTGTATCCATGCTCTTTCGTTTCGTTCATTGCTTCTTCGAAGCCGTCTTGCCATGCGCCTTTCTTAACGAATCTTGATTTCCTCAACGCCCACTAGCATTACATCTACTTGTTGATGTTAATGTCTTAAGATTGTTTTGATGCAGCTTCGCATGCTACTTTATCCTGTGCAAGTCCCTTTATCTCTCCATAAATTCTGCATCCTGCATCCTATATCCACTGTACTCTGTTTACTGTACTCATTCTTTGGGTTCCCTCTAAAGATTTTTTCCCCTGAAGCCACACCCACACAAACACGTTCTTGCATTGTCAGTTAGATGATTCCTTCTTGCTTCAGGATGTGTGCTATCAACTGATCCCTTCTTTTAGACAAAATGTGCCATAAACGTCTTTTTCTTCCAATTCTAATACGTGCGTTCTTATTCGTTTCTCGCTCTACACATCTAACCTTCAACATTCTTCTGTAGCACCACATTCAGAAGCTTTTAGTTCTCTTCTTGTCCAAACTATTTATCGTCCATACTTCACTTCTATACATCGCTACACTCCAGACAAACATCTTAAAAAAATACTTTCTAACTCTTAAACCTATATTTGATCTTAACAAATTTCTCTTTTTCAGAAACTCTTTTGCCGTTGCCAGTCTACATTTTATATGATAAAAACTCATCAACTACTTTTAGTTTCTCTTTTCCTATTCTTATTCCCTTAGAACCAACTCGTTTAATTCGACAACATTCCACTATCCTTATTTTGCTTTTGTTGATGTTCATGTTTAACATTCCTTTTGTTGATGTTGATGCTTGACATTCCTTTTAAGACGCTATTTATTCTGTTTCATTGCCCTTCCATGTCCTTTGCTGTCTTTGGCAGAATTACAAGACCATTGTCAAATCTCAAAGTTCTGGTTTCTTCTCCTTGAACTTTATTTCCCTTTCCGAATTTATCTTTGCTTTACTTTACTGCTTGCTTAGAGTAAGGAATGAATTATTTCAGAAATGCTCTAAAAATCTGGCTCTCTGGCTTCTCAGTCAGTGTTTCTCTATAATCCTCTTCCACGCTTATAATTACATTCTGGTTTCTGTTGTAAATAAACGTGTGAAACGTGTGTGTTACCTCTGTTGCTTGCAGAATTTCAAAGTTTTTGTTCCACTAACTATTTTAAAAAAACAAACAAATGCTATAAACGTAGGTTTACCTTACTCGAGTCCATCTAAGATACGTCGTAGGTTCAGTATCGTGACCTACTGGCGGCATTTTGAAACAGTGACTTCTTAAACTGTTAAACTGTAGACTGATGGTTCTGTAATATTCACGCCCTTCACCACCTGCCTTCTTTAGAACTGCAAACTATTACAATCTTCCTGAAGTTGAATATATTTTGTCGGTCTCATGTATTTTGCATTCTACATGGATTAGTTTTGTCACGACTGGCTCTCGCAAGGACGTGAGTAATTCCAAGGGAACGTCATTTACTGGAGGAGCTTTGTTACGAGTTGGGTCTTTCAGTAGTTTTCATCAAAATTTGTTGGGGAGGTTTAAAATATGCATCGTTAAGCACTGAAAGGCCTAAGAAACTGGTATAGGCATGCGTATTCAAATACAGAGATACGTAAACGGGCAGAATACGGCACTGCGGTCGGCAATGCTTATATAAGGCAAGTGCCTGGTGCAGTTGTTAGATCGGTTACTGTTGCTACAGTGGCACGTTACGAAGGTTTCAGTGAGTTTTAACGTGTTGTCATAGTCGGCTCACGAACAATGGGACACAGCATCTCCGAGGTGGCGATGAAGTGGGGATATTACCGTGCGACCATTTCACGAGTGTAAAGTGAATATCAGGAATCCGGTAAAACATCAAATCTCCGACATCGCTGCGGCCGGAAAAAGATCCTGCGAGAGTGGGACCAACGACGACTAAGGAGAATCGTTCATCGTGACAGAAGTGCAATCCTTCCGCAAATTGCTGTAGATTTCAATTCTGGGTCATCAACAAGTGTCAGCGTGCAAACCATTCAACAAAAATCATCGATATGGGCTTTCGGAGAAGAAGGCCCACTCGTGTAACCTTGATGGCTGCACGACACACTGCTTTACGCTTCGCCTGGGCCCGTCAACACCGACATTGGACTGTTGATGACTGGAAACAAGTTGGCTGGTAGGACAAGTACGTGTACGGGTATGGAGACTAGCTCATGAATGCATATGCACCCTGCATGTCAGCAGGGGGAGTCTTCAAGCTGGCGGGAGCTCTGTAATGGTGCGGGGCGTGTGCTGTCGGAGTGATATGGGACCCATGATACGTCTAGATGCGATTCAGTCAGGAGACACGTGCGTAAGCATTCTGTCTGATCACCTGCAATCTTTCAAGTCCATTGTGCAGTCCGACAGACGTGAGCAAATCCATGAGGCCAATGCGACCCCCCAACATTCCAGCATTGCTACAGAGTGGCTCCAGGAACACTTTTCTGAGTTTAAACACTTCCGTTGAACACGAAACTCCTCAGACATGAGCATTATTGAGCATGTCTGGGATGCCTTGCAACGTGCTGTTCAGATCTCCAACCCCCTCGTACTCTTACGCATTTATGGGCAGCCCTGCAGGGTTCTTGTGTCAGTTCTCTCCAGCATTAGTCGTGTCCATGACACGTCCTAGGAGTACCAGTTTCTTTGGTTCTTCAGTGTAGTTTGGAGACGGACCAGTTTCGGTGGAATTGGTTGAAAAATAGCTATATTTACTGAACCTCCTCTGTAGCTTTTAGAGATGTATGGTAGGAGTTGTGGATCTACGCAAGACCGTCCACATTTTAAAGTAATCGCTATTCTCCGTTGTTACGAAGTTCAAAGCTGCTATCATCGCAAGAGGTGTTGTTCCATGATGTTTGTGTTTTGGGGCTGACCCATCATGGAATTATACGATGCGTGTTTGGAAACTGAACATACAGACTTCAGAAAACGTTTTCGATGAAGAGAATCGCAAGTACCCAAAGACTGTATTCCATAAACTGTTCTGAATACTGGAATAACAATTTTCGACAACGGTCTGTACTAGTATTACCGCTTTAAAATATTTTTGTCTTTCTGACAATACCCTGTAGTAGGTACTCACTTTGTGGAATGTAAGGACTTTTACAGGAAAACAAAGACTGGCAGCACTGTACTCTGATTTTGTGTCTCACCTAACGACAAAAACAACGAGTGGCATTGCACAGTGTGCCGTCACACCGTGTAAGTGGCGTCATCAGCTACGGGTAGGTGGAAGAAAAAACTGTTTTAGTTTCGAGAGAGAGAGGGAGAGAGAGAGAGGCACTCGGCGTGGCACGGAAATCGCGGAAAGTAGATTGGCTACTGAATTTAGAAAATAGATTATCATTTTACTGCAGTGGGCCCAACATCGTAATTTTCAATTTCGGCAGGTCATAAACTGAAAACTCAATCTTGAGAGACGATATTACTGTGAAAATTACTTCAGGAAATTGATACAATTTTCAATGCAATTTCCAAATCCTTTATTAAGATTTTGTGGATAATCAAGAGAAAAGATTCCCGTGAACGGTTTGGGTAAGGCGGCGAGCGGTGTTGTGCCTTCTGCACTCCTCTTTGTGTAAGACGGATATCCAGACTTATATCAAATTCCCCGCGAGCGGTTGCTGTAACTATGTAAAAATGCACGAAATAATTTCCGGCCCAATTATACTTTGTCCATCCTGTAGAAAGAGTGAATAGACCAGCCATACTTACTAAGGGCAAAATACATAGTAACTGTTTTGTAAAAGAAGTTGTATTTTATTTTTCAGCTTCTAGTGACACAAACGGTTTCATAACCAGCTCCGACTATTTAGAAAATCATGACCAGATGTACTGCTTGACAGGTAAGGGAAGTGGGGATAGTAAAACACTAGGAAACAAAAAACTAACTACGAGCATCGTTCAATAACTAATGCCCTACATTTCCTTCAAAAGCCATTAATATACATAGTTACATACAATGGGAATTAGTGAATTTCGGTGGCAGGTGGAACAAGACTTCTGGTCAAGTGAATACATTGTTATGAATAAAAAATCAAATAGGTGTAATGCAGGAGTATGTTTAACAATGAATAAAAAAATTGGTTTGCGGGTAAGCTACAACAAACAGCGTAGTGAACGCATTATTGTGGTCCATATACATACGAAGCCCACGCCTACCACAGTAGTACAAGATTATGTGCCAACTTGCTCCACAGATGACGAAGACATTGATGAAATGTATAATGAGATAAAATAAATTATTCAGATAGTGAAAGGAGACGATAATTTAATAGTCATGGGTGACTGGAATTCGATAGTAGGGAAAGGAAGAGGAGGAAACGTAGTAGGTGAATATGGAATGAGGAAAAGGAATGAAAGAGGAAGCCGCCTGCTAGAATTTTGCGTAGAGCATAACTTAATCATAGCTAACACTTGGTTCAAGAATCACGAAGAAAAGTTGTATGCATGGAAGAAGACTGGAGATACTGGAAGGTTTCATATAGATTATATAATGGTAAGACAGAGATTTAGGAACAAAGCTTTAAATTGTAAAACTTTTCTATTGGTTATGAACTATAGATTAAAAGTGAAGAAACTGCCAAAAGGTGGGAATTTAAAGAGATGGGACCTGGATAAACTGACAGAACCAGAGGTTGTAGAGAGTTACAGGGAGAGCATTAGGGTACGATTGACAAGAATGGTGGAACGAAATACAATAGAAGAAGAATGGGTAGCTTTGAGAGATTAAGTAGTGAAAGCAGCAGTGGATCAAGTAGGTAAAAAGACGAAGGGTAATAGAAATCCTTGGGTAACAGAAGAGATATTGAATTTAATTAATGAAAGGAGAAAATACAAAAATGCAGTAAATGAAGCAGGCAAAAAGGAATACAAGCGTCTCAAGAATGAGATCGACAGGAAGCGTAAAATGGCTAAGCAGGGACGGCTAGAGGGCAACTGTTAGGATGTAGAGGCTTATCTCACTAGGGGTAAGATAGATACTGCCCACGGGAAAATTAAAGAGACTTTTGGAGAAAAGAGTACCAATTGTATGAATACCAAGAGCTCAGATGGAAACCCAGTTCTAAGCAAAGAAGGAAAGGCAGAAAGGTGGAAGCAGTATATGGAGGGTTTATACAAGGGCGATGTACTTGAGGACAATATTATGGAAATGGAAGAGGATGTAGATGAAGACGAAATGGGAGATAAGATACTGCCTGAAGACTTTGACAGAGCACTGAAAGACCTAAGTCTAAACAAGTCCCCGGGAGTAAACAACATTCCATTATAACTACTGATAGACTTGGGAGAGCAAGCCCTGACAAAACTCTACCATCTGGTGAGCAAGATGTATGAGACAGGCGAAATACCCTCACACTTCAAGAAGAATATAATAATTCCAATGCCAAAGAAAGCAGGTGTTGACAGATGTGAAAATTACCGATCTATCAGTTTAATAAGCCACGGCTGCAAAATACTAACACGAATTCTTTGCTCTTTCAAATTCTGAAGGTAGAGTCGAGTGGAATGAAGGGGAAGCAGTGGTTGGGAAGGTAGTGAGACACGCTTGTAGCCTATCCCCGATATTATTCAATCTGTATATTGAGAAAGCAGTAGAAGAAACAAAAGAAAAATTCGCAGTAGGAATTAAAATTCATGGAGAAGAAATAAAAACTTTGAGGTTCCCCGATGACATTGTAGTTCTGTCAGAGACAGCATAGGACCTGGAAGGGCAGCTGAACGGAATGGACAGTGTCTCGAAAGGAAGACAGAAGATGAACATCAACAAAAGCAAATCAAGGATAATGGAAGGTAGTCGAATTCAATCGGGCGATGCTGAGCGAATTAGATTAAGAAATGAGACACTTAAAGTAGTAAATGAGTTTTGCTCTTTGGGGAGAAAAATAAGTGATGACGGTCGAAGTAGAGAGGATTTAAATGGCAAAGAAAGCGTTTCTGAACAAGAGAAATTTCGATTTAAGTGGCAGGAAGTCGTTTCTGAAAGTATTTGTATGGAGTGTAGCCATGAATGGAAGTGAAACGTGGACGATAAGTAGTTTAAAAAAGGAAGAGAATAGAAGCTTTCGCAGTGTGGTGCTACAGAAGAATGGTGAAGATTAGATTGATAGATCACATAACTATTGAGGAGCTATTGAACAGAATTGGGGAGAAGAGAAATTTGTGGCAAGACTAGAAGAAGGGATCGGTTGGTAGGACATATTCTGAGGCATCAAGGGATCACCAATTTAGCATTGGAGGGCAGCGTGGAGGGTAAAAATCGTAGAGGGAGACCAAGAGATGAATACACTAAGCAGATTCAGAAGGATGTAGGTTGCAGCAGGTACTGGAAGATGATGAATCTTGCACAGGATAGTGTAGCATGGAGAGCTGCATCAAACCAGTCTCTTGACTGGAGACAACAACAACAACAACAACAACAACAACAACAATAATAATAATAATATACATAGACAAACTTTTTTTTGTGCATCGGTGAAGTTTCGAACCGCTTGGCAGATGGCAGAGCCCTAGTATAACGTCAAAATGGCGTCTAGATAGCACTAACGTTACAAGCAGCGTGCTGTTATTGAATTCTTGTGCGCATAAAAGGAATCGTGGTGAACATACATAAACGTTTGTGTGCAGCGTTGGGCGATACTGCAGTTGATATTAGTACAGAGTGAGATTTTCACTCTGTTGCGGAGCGTGCGCTAATATTAAACTTCCTGGCAGATTAAAACTGTGTGTCGGACCGAGACTCGAACTCGGGACCTTTGCCTTTCGCGGGCAATTGCTCTACCATCTGAGCTACCCAACCACGACTTACGCCCCATCCTCCCAGCCTTACTGTTGCCAGTATCTCGTCTCCTGCCTTCCAAACTTCACATAAGCTCTCCTGTTAACCTTGCAGAATTAGCACTCCAGGAAGCAAGGATATTGCGGAGACATGGCTTAGACACAACCTGGGGGATGTGCACAGAGTTCTAATCTGCCAGGAGGTTTCATACCAGCGCACACTCCGCTGCAGAGTGAAAATCTCATTCTTGAAACATCCCCCAGGCCGTGGCTAAGTCATGTCTCCGCAATATCGTTTCTTCCAAGAGTGCTAGTTCTGCAAGGTTCGCAGGAGAGGAATTTTGTTGTGTGATGAACGGTATTCCCCTTTACAGAAATTTATTCTTAAAATGGAAAGGTGTCACAGAGATATCCTCATAGCTTTGCAAGAGTTTCTGCTACTAAGAGAGAATCTCCCTTAGAAATATGCTGAAGAGCCGAAGAAACTGGCGCACCTGCCTAATATCGTGTAAGGTCCCAGCGAGTACGCAGAAATGCCGCAACAAAACGTGGCATTTACTCGACTATTACCTGAAGTAGTGCTAGAGGAAACTGACACGATGAAAAATGCAGGCCTGTCTACAAATCCGTAAGAGTGCGACGGGGTGGAGATCTCTTCTGAACAGCATGTTGCAAAGAATCCCAGATACACTCAATAATGTTCTTGAGAGGGGAGTTTGGTGGCTAGCGGAAGTGTTTCTGGCGCCACTTTGTAGCGACTCTGGACGTGTGAGGCGCCATACTGTCCTGCTGTAATTGGCCAAGTCCGTCAGAGTCGTATCTAGATGTGTCACCGGTCCCACGTCACTCCAGCTGCACACGCCTCACACCATTACAGAGCCTCCACCAGCTTTAACAGTCCCCTGCCGACATGCAGGGTCCATGAATTTATGAGGTTGTCTCCATACCCGCTCAATACAGTTTGAAACGAGACTCGTCCGACCATGCAACATGTTTCCAGTCATCAACAGTCCAACGTCTGTGTTGACGGGCGCAGGCGAGGACTAAAGCTTTCTATCGTGCAGTCATCAACGGTACACGATTGGGCCTTCGGCTCCGAAAGCCCATATCGATGTTGTTTCGTTGAATGGTTCGCACGCTGACACTTGGTGATGGCGAAGCATTGAAATCTGCAGCAGTTTGTGGAAGGGCTACACTTCTCTGAAGTTGAACGATTCTATTCAGTAGCCGTTGGTCCCGTTCTCGCAGGATCTCTTTTCGGCTGCAGCGATATCGGAGATCTGATGTTTTACCGGATTCCTGGTATTCACGGTACACTCGTGAAATGGTCATATGGGAAAATATCCACATCATCGCTGTCTCGGAGATACTATGTCCTAACGCTAGTGCGCCGACAGTAACAACATCTTCAAACTCACTTAAATCTTGATAACCTACAATTTTAGCAACCGTAACCCATCTAACAAATCCGCCAGACACTTGTCTTAGATAGGCGTTGCCGACGCAGCACCGTATTCTACCCGTTTACATATCTGCGTATTTGAATACGCATGCCTATACGAGTTTATTTGGCGCTTCGGTGTGATTCGGAGAAAATCGTTGCGCCATTTGGCAATTCAGAGTTCTGCGACAGTAGCATCTGACAGGTATGTGCAAAATACTGAAACTGAAATCTTACAAAGTAACGTCGCTGCATAAGCTGACCACTTGAGGCACTGTTCACCGACGCCCAGGATCTGCCCGTCTTTAGGCAAGGAACGTCCCAAGCGTGGCGCGGCCGCGAGGTGACGGCGAGGAAATGCGCCAGCACGACCCGCCTCGCACACCCTGTACTCAGCTCTTACCGTAAAGGCCTCAACGGAATCTGACCAAGTGACAGCCGCTCTCAAGGTTGACGCACCAAGGAGACGGAAAACATTTTATCCAATTCATAGAGAACCTTTAAGGAAACAGGAAGCTCGTTGATGGGACGTGCTCCTTGGCAGTCCGGATTCGCTGAGCTCCAAATAGAGGAGTAATAGAGAAATTCCGTTCTACGAGATGAGCAAATTGGACGTAAACCGGACACAGGTTAGGTAGACACCGTGGGCAGCACACGAACAAATAGTGACAGTAAGGCATTCGGATAATTTATATTTACATCTTTACGTCGCAGTCCACTTACTGTGCGTGGTGGAGGGTACTTTTTTATTGCCCTCTTTTCCTGGTAAAATCGAAAACTGTGCGAGCGACGAATGACTATCGACGAACTTCCATATAAGCTGTGACGGCACCGTTTCACTTGAAGTTTGTTGAGCATATCCGTTACGCTCTCGTTCTTACCAAAGGATTCCATGAAAAATCCTGCTGTTTCATTTCGATCTCGCCTGTCTCCTCTGTTAATCTAATCTGTCAATGGTCCTTATTAGTAAGCCATAACCGAGAATCGGCGGGAGAAGAGTTCCTTAAGACACTTCTTTCGTGGATAAATTACTTTTGCTTAATATTCTTAGAACGAAACTGAGCAGAGCGTACGCTTTCCGTAAACTTTGTTTGATGTGCTCAGTTTATGTGGCTCTGGATGATTAAAACAAGGTATTTCATGGCAGCAATCGTTTCCATCGATTTGTCGCTAATAGTGTAATTGAAAAACAGTGATTTGTGGGACATTCATGTTTAGTACGTAACTTTTTATTTGCATATAGGTTAAAGTGTCAGTCTCTGTAACAGCCTCTGCAGCTCTTTCTTCACTTCGTTCGTGTGGCGTTGCAACCTTTCTGTAGACAACGCCATCGTTCGTGAACAGCCTCATGGGTATTCCCACGTTGTCCTGTATTGGACACGCATTCGGGAGGACGACGGTTCAATCCCGCGTCCGGCCATCCTGATTTAGGTTTTCCGCGATTTCGCTAAATCGCTCCAGGCAAATGCCGGGATGGTTCCTTTGAAAGTGCACTGCCGCCTTCCTTCGCCGTCCTTCCCTAATCCGATGAGACAGATGACCTCGCTGTTTGGTCTCTTCCCCCAAGCAACCCAAAAACCCACGTTGCCCACTATATCATTTAGGTATATTCTAGAGAGGGACGGCCTGTAATACTGTATTTGCCGTTACCTCTGTTTTCTCTGTCCACAGCTCGTAGTCTAGGGGCTAGCTTTCCTGCCTCTGGATCACGTGGTCCCAGCTTCGATTCCCGGCCGGGTTAGGAATTTTCTCTGCCCAGGTACTGGGTGTTTGTGTTGTCCTCATCATTTCATCATCAGCGAGAAGAAAATGGATTGTGTGAAAATTGGAACTTGGTAAAGGCTCGGATGGCCGCGCAGTTGAGTGCCCCACAAACCAAACATCATCATCATCATCATCGCCATCATCTGTTTGGTCTCCTCCCACAAATCAACCAAGCAACCAACCTTTCGTCACGTCAAGAACAACGTATTGACTTCTATCTCTTGTAAAGTCTTGAGCCCAGTGAAAAATCAGGTCGATCCCCCACTAAATGGACGGGTATGCGATTGGGGTGTTTGCTAGTTGTGTTGTGCTCCTCCACTCCGCTCCCCTGCTGCCAGGCCACAACAACGCGGACACCTGCTCGCGTCGCGTCTCCGCCTGGTGGGTGGCTGCGCCCCCCCCCCCCCCCCCCTTGTCCCACGATCATGGCCGCCAGCAGAGGAGCCCCTCTATTTCCGGCTGGCGCTCCGCCGCGAAATTTCTTTCCCCTCGTCCCGTCTCATTTCCGCTCTGATTCCGAAGCTCGGCCGACCGTAAGCAGGGAAGCACGCCGCTGTCCCGCGCGCCTGTCATTGCCGAGTAAGTGGCGTCGTCGTCGGTCATTACTGCTGCCGAGCCACGAAGAACGGCAACCGTCCGCACCTCACTTGCATTAAGAATGTACCTCACACAGGCCAACACCCGTTGCTGAGGCGTACAGTACACACCAAAGTCAATTTGTGTGCTCACATAATGGCCGGGAAGGAAAACCTCCTACAGAGGTTTTTGATAATTTCAAAGATGACCATGCACTAAAACAGCTTGTGTCATTCGGCAGGCCGGTGTTGCTTAAGGAGTCTGCTTCAGTCCGAAGATAGGTCTGGCGACACTGTCAGGAGGTGGTGTATTTTTCTTTTTCTTGTGGCTTTGTCATACACCGACGCAGGGTAGGCATAGCTATGAGCGAGCGTGGCGTGCTTAATTTGAGGGGTGGCCGGGTGCCACTGCCACGGCCTCTCCCTTATCCTCCAGCTGGAAGACGTTTACTGCAAGCTCTCTGTGTGTAGTGTTCTGAAAGGGAAAGAGTGCGAACGTTTTCTAAATATTTGCGAGTAGCTAACTGAGACCGGACTTTGGTGACAGCCAGGTATTCTCCACATCCAGGTTGGTCACCACACCGCCCCCCGCCGTTAATCCACTGGGCGGATTCTATCCAGGCCCCGAGCAGCTCTCCGAATACCAGAAGCGTTGTGCTCACACGCGCGGCTGCTAGTGAAGCCATGGTCTAGTCTGCCTGTGTAATCTATCCCAACCCCTGCCCCCCCCCCCTCCACACACACACACACACACTCAAATTCACCATTCGTTGATGCCACCCAATGTAATGCATCAACTGCTTTTTATTTTCACTTAACATGCCCTAAATTTCTTTTCGTCCTTTCCGATTAATAACCTCTTCTTTAGCCACTCTGTCCACCCATCTGATATTCAGCATTCTTCTGTAACACCATATTTCGAAAGCGTCTCTTCTCTTCTTATCTTTACCTTTTATCTTCTTCATTTCACTACCATATATAGGAATACACCCCAGAAAAATTATTTAAATGAATCTGCTACATACGTACTTAAATTTTTACTAGACCTTAAGGGGGATGTACGTGAAAGCAATCAAAATCGTGAAATATTTGTATTCGGTCTTCGTTTGCTGCATAGTTTTGAAATTTCAGTTCCTGAATATAAAGTTCCAATTCCACTCCTAAGTGTAATAAAAATAATTATTAACAAAAACTTGCACGGGTATACGCCCCTTCGTTGTTCCGTATTTCCTTGTATTATTTATTTCTGTGGTATTTTCTTCCAGTTTTATGCAGTCACAATGTGAGAAATCTTTCATTGAGTAGCAGATATAGAAATTCTACAAAAGCGTGTGCATGGAAGAACTAAAAATCGTAGAGAAAGTTACAATTCTCTAATAGGAAAACCATGCCCCAAGACAACATTTGTTTCCACAACATCTGATGAAGTTGCAGCGTATGATGGTTTTTTAGTTTATATCTGTGCTAATCTTCGCAGAACACGGGCTCTACAGAGATTAAGATTTCTTTCAGGAGCTTTCGCACTAGGTATTGAAGGAAATCGATTACAGGAGAATTGTAGCAGCTGACATTACTGTCACTCAGTTTGAAAAATCAGGTTAACATGAGACGTGAAACAAAGAAACGACTGCTTGAGGACGAAGGGGAAAATGCATATGGTTTGCACTAGTTCACACAGATGAGGTAACACGAAATACAAACACTGTCAAACATTTGACTCAGGTTTCCCGTTACTTGCTGTCTGGCAGTTACATGTACATTTTCCTTACAAACCATTGACGTTATAGCAGTTAAATTGGGCATATAATTAGTCAGTACTACTGTAAAACATTTTGTGGGAGGAATTTTCATTTACCATAATTGTAAGGCAATTATGTAAGAGAAAAGCCATAAGATTTGGTATCTTTCTCACAGAAATTTGGGAAGCTATAAAAATCCAGAGAAAGGAGATGTCAGTATTCTGTTCCCCAGATACTTGTAATAATGGTATTTCAAATTTTGTACAAAGACATTAATTTCGTTCTGGCACATTGCCGAGAAAATGTCAATTGTTTCAAGTTAAGAGCGTGTATCTTCAATAAGCATGAAAACCTATGTGTGTATTCATATAACATTCATTAACAGCTGTGCCACATTTAGTTACATTTCCTTGGAAATATTGGTTTTCATAAAGTTTCATTCTAGTATTGCAACTTCGTGTACATCCTCCCTTAACTCAGTTCTCTCTTCCTTTCCTTGCTATGCGATGCCTATGTTTTATATGTTCTTTACCTTTGCCATCTCTTAATCTACCATTCCTCATGTACAATTTTGAATATTGCTCGTAATGAGTAAAGAAAATAAACTGAGAAAGTGAGTATTACATTTGACTGACCGGCGTGAATGGTGAGAGTCTGTCCTTTGTTAACGACCTGATGCGTGGTGGTCGTGGCAAGATTACTAAAATTTTCAATGCCAGTATTTGCTTTGTAGAAAAATGACTCTGTAGCAATATTAGATTTCTTGGTAAAAACCGAAGTGAAGGCAGGTTGTAGCACTGATCTTGTGATACGCGATTACAGCAGCTACAATGGCGGCTGGTCAATGGTATCATCGTATTAAGATGTCCGAAATCCTTTAAGTCCTCCAACAACATTTGCTGCTAAAATTCTTAGAAAATAAATTTTGGCACGGTAATAATTAAATTAATAATTAATTGATAACTGCATCAAATTGCGCTTATAATTATCATGAAATTAACAACAAAGAATCAATGTACCTTATGCCTAACGTGCAGTCAGGAGGAGCACCAAGAAAGGAAAGTAGCTGATGCTGCCCCTCCAGCATTTGTTCTCTAAGCAAAATATAAATGAAAAGTTAACATGCAGCACTTTTGTACTACAGATATATACAATCTTGTTACCTCTGAGTCTGGGAAGGTGTCAACACTACTGTGTATGTTTTCTTATGTTTTCTTACAAACTTCAACGACGTTGCTAGAACGGTTACACGGGTGCCCTTCAGATCACCAAACTCAGCGCTGTCAGGCTGCGCTGGAACTCGGGTAGGTGATGGTCCGGGTGTGTAGAGCGCAGTAGGTAAGATGGAGCCAGTTGGAAAGAGGAAAAAGCAGCGCCTCCAGGCATGGATGCAGACGACGGCCAGAAGAACCGTGTTCTGTCCTGTGTCGCCTGTGGCCTGAGGGTGACACGGCGGTCGGTCGGTTGATCGGCACTGTTCGGCTTCAAGGGCTGCTCATACGGCATTTGTTATACTCAACTCAAGTAGCAAAACTTCTCTACTGCTCCTAACGTTTCATTTCCTAACGTGGTGGGGGACCGAAGCAATGCCTGATTTAAATACACTACTGGTCATTAAAATTTCTACACCAAGAAGAAATGCAGCTGATAAACGGATATTCACTGGACAAATGTATTATACTAGAACTGACATGTGATTTCATTTTCACGCAATTTGGGTGCATAGATCCTGAGAAATCAGCACGCAGTACAACCACCTCTGCCCGTAATAACGGCCTTGATACGCCAGGGCATTAAGTCAAACAGAGCTTGGATGGCGTGTAAAGGTACAGCTGCCCATGCAGCTTCAACACGATACCACAGTTCATCAAGAGTAGCGACTGGCGTATTGTGACGAGCCAGTTGCTCGGCCACCATTGACCAGACGTTTTCAATTGGTGAGAGTTCTGGAGAATGTGCTGACCACGGCAGCAGTCGAACATTTTTTGTATCCAGAAAGGCCCGTAAAGGGCCTGCAACAAGCGGTCGTGCATTATCCTGCTGAAATGTAGGGTTTCCCAGGGATCGCAGGGTAGAGCCACGACTCGTAACACATCTGAAAAGTGACGTCCACTGCTCAAAGTGCCGTCAATGCGAACAAGAGGTGACCGAGACGTGTAACCAATGGCATCCCATACCATCACGCCGGGTGATACGCCAGTATGGCGAAGACGAATACACGCTTCCAATGTGCGTTCACCGCGATGTTGCCAAACACGGATGCGACCTTCATGATGCTATAAACAGAACCTGGATTCATGCGAAAAAATGACGTTTTGCCATTCGTGCACCAAGGTTCGTCGTTGAGTACACCATGGCAGGCGCTCCTGTCTGTGATGCAGCGTCAAGGGCAATCGCAGCCATGGTCTCCGCGCTGATAGTCCATGCTGCTGCAAACGTCGTCGAACTGTTCGTGCAGATGGTTGTTGCCATACAAACGTCCCCATCTGTTGACTCAGGGATCGAGACGTGGCTGCACGATCCATTACAGCCATGCGGATAAGATGCCTGTCATCTCGACTGCTAGTGATACGAGGCTGTTGGGATCCAGCACGGCGTTCCGTATTACCCTCATAAACCCAACGATTCCATATTCTGCTAACAGTCATTGGATCTCGACCAACGTGAGCAGCAATGTCGCGATACGATAAACCGCAATTGCGATAGGCTAAATCCGACCTTTTTCAAAGTCTGAAACATGATGGTACGCATTTCTCCTCCTTACACGAGGTATCACAACAACGTTTCACCAGGCAACACCGGTCAACTGCTGATTGTGTATGAGAAATCGGTTGGAAACTTTGCTCATGTCAGCACGTTGTAGGTGTCGCCACCGGCGCCAACCTTGTGTGAATGCTTGAAAAGCTAATCGTTTGCATATCACAGCATCTTCTTCCTGTCGGTTAAATTTCGCGTCTGTAGCACGTTATCTTCGTGGTTTAGCAGTTTTAATGGCCACCGGTGTATTTATGTGCAGGCGCTACGAGGATGTTTGACTAACGGAAAGCGTTCTGTTAATAAAATAAATATAGACAGCAGCGTATCGTACAGTTCCTAAAAACAAGCTGACGTAGCTTGTGTACATCTCGTTATCTTTCTTTCAGGACAGTATCCGATCCATTGAATAAATCTTGCAGCCCCTTTGTTATCTCTGAAGAGATACAAACATTAGTGTTCCCGGGGACTCAAATAGTAAGTTACATATTATTACGGCCGGCCAATTTATTTTTACTGAATGCTGCAATAGACTTCCAAGTGACACAGATGCATGAGATTATTTTTCAGCCAAGTTACCCAGTAACTCAAAGTAACAGTCGGAATGTTCTAGCAGCCATTCGCTTCATCGAAGATAGAACTTTGCTGTCTGGTCACGGAGCCGTCCCAGAACCGCTGTGTAAATGTCTTCATCAGTGTAAAATTTCTCTCCCCCACATGTTGTTGTTTTAGCTTGCCGAAGTAGCGGAAGGCGCACGGCGCAGGATTCGGACTTCTCGATCAGCGTCTCCCATGTCTGGCGTAGAAGTGGCCAGCTCGTTGGCACTGCTTCACTACGGCCCTTGCATTTGGTCGGCGTACTTTCAGAATTTCATTGTCAGTGTGTGTGCAGTTTTGACGTTTTCGCCCACACGAATCGGAGTACGTCTCCAGTTCCCTCCCTCACTGTAATGCACAACTTGTCAGCGTAACAGCAGAACTGTCTCTGGAGCAAATCCAAAACTTGTTCTCTCTTCTGACGTTGCGCGACTCTTCATGCGCAATGAGCTCAGCGTGGGACGACATCTATAAGTAACTTTCTGAAATCGCTTCTTGTTTATTTTTTCTCTCTGAACTTTAATTTGCTCTTCAAATTTCTCTTCTGTTTATTTTAGCATGGCTGCCTAAATCATAACCGACCCCAACCCCTTCCCATGTTTCATTATTGTGGCGTAAACATGGCCAGAAGGAGAAAGAGTGTCAAACTAGACCCATCCGAACAAACGGCACCCTTTCATTGCTCTACAATCCAAGTAGTTTCCTGTCCTGGGCATTTGCCTCATTGATGAATGGTTCTGGAGTTCCAGCTGGCCCTGATGTGCCCAGCTCATCCAGCTGTCTTCGTGTTGTTTTGATTCTGACAGTTTACGAGTGTGACTTTCAGTTCTGAAGTGACTTTTGCAGCTGGTGTCCTCTTTATTTTTCGGCACTATCCTCTACAATGACCGTCTGCCACGATCAGTCAGCGCTCAGTTTCGTCCACGTTGTGACTTGGCCGATGATGTTTTTCCACTCTCCCTGTATACATTGCAAATGTCCGATACGGTGCCTCTTTAAATACCGAACACTTGCGCTACCTTGGTTACGGAAGAACTCACCGTACCAACACGGACAATTTGCACACGTTCGGAATCACTTAGATCCAACATAATGGACTCGAACCTACCTGTTCCGTCCACGACTGACACCTGCAACGTATTGTGGACATCGCAAAGGCACCATTCCTGGTCAAATGCAACAGCGCAAATTGCAGGCTTAGCTAGCTTCTCCATTTATGTTCAAGTATGAATTTCTCACGCAGTCGCGCCCCGGTTCCCGGGTTCGATTCCCGGCGGGGTCAGGGATTTTCTCTGCCTCGTGATGACTGGGTGTTGTGTGATGTCCTTAGGTTAGTTAGGTTTAAGTAGTTCTAAGTTCTAGGGGACTGACGACCATGGATGTTAAGTCTCATAGTGCTCAGAGCCATTTGAACCATTTCTCTCACGGAGTTTCCATATTTTTATACAACACCTGTGTTTCAAACAGTCACTAAACAGTCTAACCTTCGTAGTAGTAACGATTGCAAAACAAAAGCCTATTTTAATCCAACCAACGGCAGGCAGTGCAGCGGACTGATATCGCTCAAACCAGGGCCAAAGAGTTGTTTCCCGTATGAATCTTTCTGTAGCGTACTTCTGGTTCCTACTACATGGTAGTCGTAATGGATGTTTCACTGAGAAAACGGTGCATACCACACCAGAAATAAAACAGGTGATCTCGTAATGTATGCGTGTACTTGTTGTACTACGCATTGTAGAGGAATGTAACACCAGTGATGGCTTGATTCATGCAATGTGCATAACATTTGCTACAATCCCGAGCAACACAGCAGTATAAAAACGGCAACTGAGACAGTTGATGTATTGCAACGTATGCTATAGCGAATTCACCTAAGAAAGAACCTGCAATGCAGAGAGCAAGCTTTATGCACTGAAAACAGAATTGCGCTGCAGTAAAACTGAACGCACGGGAACGGATAAAAAACCAGTGTGGAATATATTATGCTGCACTTTAACAGCTATTGTTTTACAGCAGATACCCAGCTCGTGTTTGTGAAAGGAGTAACATCAATGTCCGCATTCTGGAATAGTACTTTTGCGTTTATTCAATAGGAAGCAATACGATACCAATTCTCCCGATCTAGTCATACCATGGGATCTGCACGAGACTGCAGAAAATTACTTACAAACTCACTGTTAATCTGAGCGGAAAATTATTTCCATCAACCGACGCAGTGAAGCGATTCAGACGAGCTGCATTCAGATGTTCGCACACAATGTCTGCTAACATTTCCAGTTCTCTAGCGAGACAGTCTTTTTCTAGTATTTCGAGTATTCTTCTACGACATTCCGATCTATTTCACGAAGTTACATATAAACATCCTGGCAAGGAATTTTTATATTACTACATATAGAGTTATACGCTGTTTCCGTATAAATATTGTCCCTAATTTTTAGAGGTAGTACAAATGCGGTGTCGTTAGCTGCCATTTTTTACAGGATCGTGGGACATACTATAAGTTGAAACTGTATGACACTCCGGGCTGAAAAGAAGCTCGTATCATACAATAAACAGGAAATCGGGGAAAACCACCGGTGCGAAATGCAGTGTGTTCTATCCGTACTCGGTATCTCGCAAATACTACATGGTGGTCAATAGGTATATTCCCTGTGTTAAGGGTTAAGAAAACCTTCGAAGCTGTGCCGTGTCATCCACTGAAAACCGAGATACATTCATACGATCTGTTATCTCAGACATGTGATTCCGAAAAAGATTTCGTGACGGAAGTTAGTACGTATACCGGGAAGTCATTATGTATACTAGAAGGAGAATGTTCGAATATATCGACTGCAACGTCGGAACGAAAAACAGAAGGAATCGTCCCGTTGATGACGATATCATTAGATCAGGGCCAAGAGCTTGCATTCTGGAAGGGTGGGGTTGGGAAATGGTCACTCGCGATAATAATTCTAGTGAAACCACAGAAAAACTAAATTTAGATTGCTCGAAAGTGATTTTAAACCCCGTCACGAATACGTGTCGCGTGTCTGAGACACTGCACTGCACGACATCGCTCGGTACAGTAACATTGGGGAAGCGTAGCTCGACCACTTGTGTGGAACCAAGTTAGGCTGTATCCTCCTCACTCGGTAAAACTGTAACCCTTACATGATTACTTTGTTCTCCGTCAGTCAGTCTTCCCGACTGTTAAGATGCATTTTTCTCAGGAACGGATAGCGGTACCAACTTGAAATTTATGTCTCATACTATGGTCAACGTTCCCTTCTTAGAATAAATAATTTAACGCTCTAAGTCAATGAAGTAGTAATATGTGAAGATGCACGTCACAAATTTTGATACTGTCGAGCTCACTCAAAAGGATTCCGTTGAAGGATTCCTCTCCCTCACAGAGTTCAGACCTGATAATAACATTTCAGCTGCTGCTCAAGATCCGGAAGCGTCCAGCACCTCCTCCGGTGTATCTTCTGAGACCGAGGCCACCTCTTCGGGATCGCACGACGGTGGACCTGTTCCGTAGTTCCGTACTGTATCGACGGACTTGCCGGTCATCCGTGAGTCTGTAACGCGTTCACACCCATCTCTGCCACAGGCCGACGCTGATCTGACCCAGATCGGCGCAAGTGTGCCAGTGGAACACGTTGTGACGGCGAAAGACGCACTGTCAGCTTCCTCAGGGGCGGCAGTGCCCACATGTGGAAGGGTGAGGTGCGCCCCCAGCACCTGATACCGAATTTGCACAGGATCATCCCCCCCCCCTTCCCCCTCGAACACGTTACCCCATGTGGCAGTCGCGTTCCCAGAAAGCCGCAATAAATATCTTTTCCAGCCTGAGCTAGAGGCGTCGTGAATAACGAAGAAACAGAAAGATAGTGGATGAGTGGTACCACCATTCATTGACTCTATCATGGACTGTGATATGAGACCTTAAAGTTCACTTCCAAGTGATCGTCTTAAATGTTTTGGTAGTTAGTGGACGCAGGCCTATACTTTTCTTATCTTGCATGTGACCAGAATTAGTTCCGATCTTAGACTTGCGGCAGTGCGAGGCAATTTATTTGTGATTCAAGTGCAGGCGTGATATTGTACAAGAAGTGTTATTTGATCATTTTTCTGCTCTTAACTTTTCTACCTTCTTCGATGTAATTTCTGAACAGGTGCTGCGTTATTTTGTAGAGAGGGAATACCACTGGCTGATTTCGAAATTTTTGATAACGGCCGAGATTTTTGCACGTTTCGTGACTTAAGTGTAACTCTTCTTTATGCCACTTCAAGAGTCGGCCATTCCACAGAGTGAACACATTTTTGCAAAGAGGATATAGTTTATTTATTTCGTAAAAGTCTGCAGAATCTTCTGTTAGGCGGAGATCTTAATTTTATTTGACATTCTGTGGATCAGACCACCAATTTTACTGTCAGTAAGGAACTAGATGATTTTATACGCTCTTCACAAATATGCGATGCATGGATCTGTCACTATCCCATTATCGTCAGGTGTAAGCATTTTAGAGCTGATTCCAGCGGCAAACTCGATCATTTTTATCGTTCAGATTCTTACTGTGGGCAACTTTTAGCGACAGATACGATACCCACATGTTTCACTGATCACTGTGCCGTAGCTGTAACCTTAAAACAGCAAAAAGGTAACACTGTACCGCCTGCCCTGGATACTGAACACTTTACTCTTTAAAGGACCGTTCCCTCGAGATTATCGTTCTAGAGGTTTGGAGCCGTAGCTTGTGTTCCCAGGACCGTTATCCATCTTCAATGGAATGGTGGCCAGGGCATGCAAAACTGTTGCTTCGGAAAGCGTTAATGCATTACTGCGCCAAGAGCCCGAAAGATCTCCGCTGATCCAGGAATTTTATTACCCTGTCTTACGACTACTTTATGAAGGTGCCAGACACGCGCTCTTACGGATTATGGATGTCCGCTACGGCAGGGCGAAGATTCTTCAGTTTAAGAGCCAACAAATCGGGGGACTCAGGGTGCGAGCAAAATGTACACTCATTCCTAGGGTGAAAATTGACCTCCTTATATCCTCCTCGTCGAGATCAAATATATTGACTTATTGTTTGTTCATCAGCGCAAAAATTTCCTGGAATCTACGGTATTCGTAAGGAATTTTGTGTATCCTTTTGGCCTCTTATAGGTGACTCAATTATGTCAATGGTAAATGAGTGATATGAGGGGGTGGTTTGATTCCTGCTCCTTTCAAGGTTGGTAAAATCGTTCTTATTCTAAAGACAACCAGACGTCCAGACACTGGTGCGTTCCGCCCGATTACACTCCTTACTTTCGATTACAGAAGTGTCAGTCGGGCGGTTAATAGCCGTTTGTCGATATTGCTTGAGCAAATTATTGCAGTCGCCCTAAGCTGTGGACGATCCTGACTTCTGTAGTCGAATGCCGGAACATTATCTGCGTAGCTGCAGCTATTTTTATTTCTGGAGCCATATTTTTTACTGATTTTAAGAAGGTATTTGACCAGATCAGTCACACTTGCTTGACGCAGTGTTCGACGCAACCGATCTTAATCAAGCTGCGTGTCGGGTATTTTTCCACCTTTTCACTGGTATTCAAGCGTGTGTCGTGGTGAACGGACAACTTTCTCCGCAGATGACAATCCGACAGAGCTTACCGCACCGGAGCCCCTTCTCCATGTCACTCTAGTACTGTACCTACAACCCCTGTGTCTCCGCATTGCTGTTCGATTACGTGACTGGAAGAGAGATTGGGAGAAAACTCTTCGATTAGTGCGTACGCTAATGATGTTATGGTACTGTTACGTCATATCAATGACATTTCCTTGCTCAAGCACATATTGGATTGATTTTGTTACCTCTCTGAGACCCACATTATTGAACGGAAATGCACCTTACAACAACTGTGTTGTTTTCATCAAGTTTTCATTCAATGGACAACGATGATTGCTCGGTATAAATCGTTGGGAGTTATCGTGGATCGCTGCCCGATGTAAACGGCTGCACTCAGCTGGCGAGCGGTGACGAATAAAATTCAGAGAGAATTTCGTGAACACTAACGCCGTCCATTTAGCTTTTAGCACAAAGTACGGATCTTACAGTCCTACATTTTCAGTAAAGTGTATTACGTTGCAGAAATATTCACGCTCCCCGCGATGATGGCGCGCAAATTGAAGCAATTATACGGTCGTTACCTCTGGAAACGCCAAATTTTTGACTCCGCTATGAAGCGAGGACAGTTGTAGCGAAGACAGGGACTTCCCGATAACGAAGTAAAGGCTTGTATCCTCTTTATATGACGTAACCGTTTTGACACGTATTCGACCTGCTCGTCCTACACACATCAAAAAGAGTTTTGTATCACCTCAGTTCCGAGAGTTCCGGAACTTATGCAGATAATTGGAATACAGATCAACATCAACATCATTTCTGCCCTTTTTATTGCTCATAAAAACCACACATTGCATGTTGTACCAACATACAGCGAGACCTTCAGAGGTGGTGGTCAAGACTGCTGAACACACCAGTACCCCTAATACCATCAGGGCGACGCCGTCAGTCTGCTCAAAATATTCTTGGTGGAATGTAAAATAGGCTGACGAAAGAGCGTGCGAAACAAAGCACTGATGCCTGACTGAGACTGTTAACTAATTAGTGCCAAGGAATCAGTGAGAGGTTCAAATGGTTCAAATGGCTCTAGGCACTATGGGACTTAACGTCTGAGGTCATCAGTCCCCTAGACTTAGAACTATGTAAACCTAACTAACCTAAGGACATCACACACATCCACCCCCGAGGCAGGATTCGAACCTGCGACCGTAGCAGCCGCGTGGTTCCGGACTGAAGCGCCTAGAACCGCTCGGCCACCGCGGCCGGCCAGTGAGAGGTACATTTGTAAAAAGAGATACTTCATCATATCTCGCTAAAAGATCCAAACTACTAAGCTGGAGAGCCGCCAAACTGTTGATAAAATCGGCTGAGTTTCCCTAAATCATATGTGGGGCCGTCAATATTACTCACTGTAAGCTGTATAGGAAAACCAGTTGTGGGCACTTAAGGAAGGCCATACAGTCGTGGTGGTAAGCTGCCATGTAGTATTAACCGCTTGATGGATTCAGGAGTGTACACGTCTTCCGCTGCACACGCCCTGTAGGCTCGTAATCAATCTTCCTGAACATAGTATCATTACATAAGCCATACATCTTCTCCAAATATGAACTACGAGGTAACAAAATAGTTGAGTTACTTTTATCAGCCTTCAGCATCACTGTCGGAGATTTCGTAGTGCAGCCCTTTCTTCAGAGATTATATTACTGCCTTGAGTAGGAGCTTTCCCATGAGTTCGGGAAGTGGATAAAGAGGAGAACGCGCCAACAAAGGCCCTAGCTTTTGTTCCCTTCGTTGGAAACACTTCCTTCAAAACAGCAAGAATCCTTAGTAATTTTCAGGTAAAAGCGATCTTCCTCCCACCATCTAATATTTCGGACCTACTACGGTCAGTGAAGGATATGTTGTTACTGTGGAAGTCGGGATTTTACAAAATACCTTGCCGGTGTGATATGGCACATAGAAGACAAACAACACGCACAGTGGAAGTACGTAACACATAACCTGAATGCTGCATTCACCTTCTGCAACAAAGCATGTCTGCAATTGTGGAACATTGAATCTCCAAAGGACATTCAATGGAGTACGACAAACCATTAATTTTGGACACAGTAAGATATTTTTGTAATTCCATGATAAAAGAATCTGTGGAAATACGCTTCGCGGAAGAGTCTGATGTACCGTGACAGCGGTTGCCAGCTGGATAATGCGTGGAATCCCGTCATCTCCGTGATTTTCTCCAGGCGAAGACGGCAGAATACTTCAGTTGCTGCGGCGAGCGGCAACGACGAAGACAACTGCTGCCGGGCGGTGTGGTTCTTCTGTCGGGACTGGTGGGTGACTTGCATCGTTTGTATGGAGTGCACTTGCAGGCAGCCTGGGGCTCTTTCCCGGCTAACCGGCTTTCCACAGATACAGGCACACCAGAAGTCTAGCAGTTCAGCACAACTGCTCGTGCGAGCTGGTTAGCGGTTACACCGCAGCAGTGATCAACCATGTATCGCTTCAGCGTGGCTCACTAACGAGTTTCGTGGCAAATTTATTTTTAAGACTGTTGTGTTAAATGAGAACTGACAATGAAATTCAATATCTCTTCTAATACCGTATTTCGATGATGCAAAGAATGGGGAACAGCTAAGTAAGAAACGTGGTGTTACTTATGACTATTGCAGCCTCATGATGACTGCAGTTTTAGGACGAAATTTAAATCGATAAATTTATTTGCTTCGTTAACATTTTATTTAAATGTTAAGCTTAAAAACACACTGTCAGTGAATACTATTTATTACGCTTATCACTAAAGAATCAATGTCTCAAATGGTTCAAATGGCTCTGAGCAACTTAGCCGGCAGGTGTGGCCCAGCGGTTCTAAGCGCTGCAGTCCGGAACCGCGCGACTGCTACGGTCGCAGGTACGAATCCTGCCTGGGGCATGGATGTGTGTGATGTCTTTAGGTTAGTTAGGTATAAGTAGTTCTAAGTTCTAGAGGACTGATGACCTCAGATATTAAATCCCTTAGTGCTCAGAGCCATTTGAACCACTATGGGACTTAACATCTGAGGTCACCAGTCACCTAGAACTTAGAACTACTTAAACCTAACTAACCTAAGGACAGCACACACATCCATGCCCGAGGCAGGATTCGAACGTGCGACCGTAGCAATCGCGCGGTTCCGGACTGAAGCGCCTAGAACCGCTCGGCCACCAAGGCCGGCAGCCAGTGTCTGGCACTCACTTTTCGAGTGATGCTAATTTGAAGACCAGCTGTTAAGTTGAAGTCTGCTAGTGAGCTCCTGTGGTGGATTTCGTTTCCTTCGTTGCAACAAAACAAAAAAGCAGCATGTACGTGTTAGTCTAAAAGTCGACATAATCGTAGCTGCCGACTCGTAAAGTCCTGAAAATTTACATTGAGTAAACGGAAGTTTAGGAGACTACTTTGGCTGTGAAATTAATCACGCAAAAGTCACAATGTAGGTGTATAAGTTTTAGCTGCAGCCGAGTTTCCACTCTGTCAACATAACCCGAAAATCAGCTGAAAAGCGGTATCTTAACTTGATCTGACTGCAGATTCATTCGTTCAGCGCTCCTCCTGGAAACAAAAATGTATTTTCATAGCAAAAATGTCTTGAAAACTATTGAGACGTTTAATTCTCTGCTCTCATATGATGAATACTTCTTCAGTTTCCGCATTTCGCTTTTCGCCTTCCAACTGTCAACAACCTATTGTACGTAATGTTGTTGTAAACTAAAGTTTTTTGTTGTGTTCAAAGTTTTGAAGCACGTTACTATAACACGAAACGTATCAAGACACCGTCACATACAGTAGACATATAACTATGCATCCTGCACTGATACGTTGTGTCTGTCTGCACTGAACTTCATAACCAGACCATCGTCCTACTGTCATTCCTTTAAAGAGTCTACTCCCTAATGTCTTATGAATGGGCCTACAAAATCTCACATGTGAAAAGTGTGGTGTGAGTACCAAAAGTTGTTTTTCCAAGAATACCATAAAAATCGCATTAAAAATTCAAAACTCGGAAACCAATGAGGTTATGGACTTGAGAACTCGGGTAGTGCTACATCTTAAACGCAGCAGACATGATATTAAAATCTGGTTGCTATGGGAAAAGTAGAAGTGTGGTGTCACCGCCAGACACCACACTTGGTAGGTGGTAGCCTTTTAAATTGGCCGCGGTCCGCTAGTATACGACGGACCCGCGTGTCGCCACTGTCAGTAATTGCAGACCGAGCGCCGCCACACGGCAGGTCTAGAGAGACTTACTAGCACTCGTCCCAGTTGTACAGACGACTTTGCCAGGAAAGGTTCACTGAGCGAGACGATAGTTAGCATAGCCTTCAGCTTAGTCAATTGCTACGACCTAGCAAGGCGCCATTTATCCTTTGCTATGTATCTAATGAAGCATGTACAGTAACAAGACCAATGTTCACCAATTGTGGATTAAAGTTAAGTATTCCAGCAGCTACGTACTTTTCTTTATAGCATTCATTACGTATCCTGTTTCAGACCTCACGCCAGCCTGCGTGAGCTTAACGCGTGCCTTTCGGCTACTTCCGAGTGGCGTGGCTGTCTTGCTACGCCACTACAAGAGGAAAAGTCAAATTTTTGTGTGGAGTCTCCCCTGAATCCGTGCGCCACATATCTAAGGCTACGCCGAAGCTAATAACGGTCACTCCTCTGAAAGCAGAAATTTTATTTACGCTACCAGTCGGCCGTGGTGCGCTACGTAACGACGCCTGACCGTTGACCGCCCCATTTCACCGCGAGCGCTCACAACACAGGCGGCGAGCGAGAGTGTGCCCACAATAGGGCTGCTGTGGTCTACGACGTATTACTAGAAATAAGTTTCAGCATACGTTGAAAGGTTACAAATCTGCGACCAGTCACTTTTTTATGATGATTTATTTTGTCTTTACGAAATTCATGTTGGTTTCCTCATTTTCTAACAAAGGGAGAAAGCATGTCATTTGTCTGCGTTTCCGTTGCAAAGACTTTGTATTCGATGTTCGCCCTTGCAGATTTTTATTCTGAGAACCTCGCAACGAGAGTTCTGATTCCGCAGAAAACGGCAGACCCTTGAGATAGTGTTGTCAGTCCTCATTATGGAATATCTTACAAATTTCCACAGGCATTTAGCAGACTTTGTGTCGTTTCTAGTGAACAGCTCGACGAGGTAGACCTTTCCGTCACCCATTAAATTTATTTACAATTCTTACAAAATTGACAATGATTGCATTAATCTACTTCTCAGTATTTACAAATTTTTCATTGAGCCTTACATTTCCTTCGTGATTGTAACTTTTGTGTGCAGGCTACACAAGTCAGAAATGATTTTAAGTTCCCATCAGTTTCGAGATCTTTAAAGCCATTGTAGTCGTTTCGTCAGCTTTTCTTGCTGACTTTTTCCTTCTTTTCCCATCAAAGTTTAAAATTTGTCGGTCAAATTGCTGTCCGTGGTAGTCTGCATCTTCTCTAACATTTTTCAAAAAATGTTCATATGTGTGTGAAATCTTATGGGACTTAACTGCTAAGGTCATCAGTCCCTAAGCTTACACACTACTTAACCAAAATTATCGTATGGACAAACACACACCCATGCCCGAGGGAGGACTCGAACCTCCGCTGGGACCAGCCACACAATCCGTTACTGCAGCGCCTGAGACCGATCGGCTAATCCCGCGCGGCGAACATTTTTCACTAATGAGTAACCATTCGGATGAGGTGTGCTCTCGTGAATACAGAGTCAACCATCATCGAGCATTTCCAGAGAAACATGTCCTAGAGCAGAACACATTCTTGTGTGAGAGTGAATTTCCTCATAGGGCTGCAACGAGGCAGCAACACTGTGCTTGTTTCCATCAACATTGATTAGAATGATAATTGCAACCACTAGCCTCTGCTAGGTGCTTGGACGATGGCGGTTTCGAAGTCCAGTATCAGAGATTCAAAAATTTGTCCTGGCACGTCAATTTTAATAGCTTTAAAAACAGTTCCTGTGTTTCTCGCTTTTTATTTAGCAACAAAGCGTAAATAGCTGCTGCAGTGGTGTACGTTTTCTCCCAGTAATTATTAAGGTCGGCATCTAGTATAACCAACTCCAAACTGCTTACTCGATCTGTTGAACGTCCCACCCACAAAGAATCATTAGTAGCTTGATAAATGCGCTCTCCCCTTTTCGCTGCTAAAGGACAAAATTCTGCCATTCGTTCCCCTGTTGTCATTTGCAAGTAAAAATTTTCCACCATCATTCATCAGTAATTTATTTTCTTGGGGGGAATATTCCTCCAGAATCGGAGCAATATTACGTAGTTCCGATATATTTTCGCCTACTGCAATATAACGATTGTTTCGCACTTCTGTGTGATAATAACGATGTTACTAAGTCGTAGACTTGATTGAAGAACTGTCCTATTTCTTCAACGTAAACTGATGAAACTGCAGCGGCTGTTTCTTTTTCCTGCTTCTTTGCGCTGACAAAATGTTTTTCCACTTCATTTTCTGCTTCATCTGCTTCGCCTAGAATTGTGTTCTTTTTTGTGGATAGTCCGCAGCTCGTGGTCGTGCGGTAGCGTTCTCGCTTCCCGCGCCCGGGTTCCCGGGTTCGATTCCCGCCGGGGTCAGGGATTTTCTCTGCCTCGTGATGACTGGGTGTTGTGTGCTGTCCTTAGGCTATATAGGTTTAGGTAGTTCTAGGTTCTAGGGGACTGATGACCATAGATGTTAAGTCCAATAGTGCTCAGAGCCATTTGATCTTTTTTGTGGATAGTCTTCCTTAGCATTTATTGCCTTTAAAGTTTGCGCAATGCTAGTAAGTCAGTCTTTGTTTGTCTGTATAGTCCACTATATGCTGATGCCCGCTGTACATCAGTAAAGGCTTCCTGTTGGTAGTGTCAGTGAACACCATTATCTCAGCACTAAGACACGGAACACTACTTGCCGGTCAGAGGCAACATCGACTCAAAGGAAGGCCTCGGCACTTGTTCGTGACGTCACGTCAGGTAGGCACGGCGAACGCCAGGTCTGTTGCAGGCATACTCATAATGGTGGTTTTTTCCCTCTCTCACACAGGAAAATGTGAAGCTATTGGCGGTAGTTGACCAACACACATTGTTCTGAGAGATTTCTGCAATCAATTAATTGTGCAATTCATTACACTTCTTAACAAATAGTGTACTCCTCAACTTAAATTTCCACTTCTTTCAAGGATTGACATACAAAAACAACTTCATGGTCCAGCAGCAACAGAATTCGTGCTGCTTTACCTTATTTGTAAATGTGAGGAAGTTACGTTTGTACTGGGTTGCTTTCACAAGTAACTGTTAACATATTGGTGCTCTTCTTTAGGTATCTTGGTTGACTATGGGGTGAGGAGCACTGAATGTTAATGAAATATCTTGCGATTGTACACGTTGGGGGACGGGGTGGGGGACAGAAGAAGAGACAAAAAGAGAGATACTTGTTCTATCAAATAAAACTCTTTTATCTTATAAAGTTTCTCCTTTCAGTTGCAAGAGGGGAATACTTATCTTTTCTAATGTGCATGTTTAAAAAAGTTTGAGCTCAACAGTATTTTCGATGTATGAAGCTATTTTGTTTCCTGTTTAGAATTCCTTTCGTTGAAAGTGACTGTAATCTAATGACTGGTAACAGTTGGACATTTACACATGTAAATTAGTTCACATTTCCAGTGACGATGTCAAACGAAAAAAATAAATAAATAAAAGAAACGAGTTCACTGTAAGGGGGTTGAGGTAAGTTTCGATAGCAAAATGGACCAAGTAAATATAGTTACTTGAATGTAAATTTTCCGAAGCTTGCAATGGGGCAAAGTATCTTCTCATATTGATTTACGTTTGTTTCGACAGGATTCAGTAATACAGAAGTATGATCTTCATTTGCAGCTTTACGATAGTAAGAAAATCTTTCACCTAAATAAAACTGCAGAATCCAAAACAATACCAAACACTTTGTCCAAAAATAAGAGATTTATAGTGATAAGCACGCTCAGGCGTTTCTGCTGCAACAGACTTGGCGTTCGCCGTGCCTAGCTGACGTGACGTCACCAACAAGCGCCGAGGCCTTCCTTTGAGTCGGTGTTGTCAGAGGTCAACTGCAGTATTCACCTCTAAGAGAAAGCCATGCACACTAGATGCAGCTGCGAGGGGAAGGAAACTTTGTACAATAAATAACGTTGACCTTCCGCAGAATATAGCGCAGGTAGCGACGGTCAGGCCGGTGTATTCTTCTTCTGGAACACACCGTCCACTACCTACAGTGCCTTGGGCCCCATACAAATGTCAACGTACTCCCTCCCCGTGCCTATGTTACAAACTCCCTTCTGTCGCAGTGATTGTGACGCATGCGCGGCAATACTCTTTGCGCCCTGTACAAGGCAAACGTCTTCGTCAGTCTTCGATGGCTCACCTGAAGATAATGGACAGGTGTCCAATCGCAATATGATGGAGAGAAGCTTACGACGACTGGCTGCAATACCCTTTGACCATGTGCAGTTAAATGTTGTGTCTCGCAGTCGGTCTTAAATTTGACAACAGTGCATTAAGCATCAAACAAACTGTTTCCCTTCTTTGCAATCTGCTAACACAAAACAGAACAGTTGTGTTTATGGCTTATCGGCAGATGATAAGAACACTGCTATGGAATCTGAATCGTCCGAGACTTTGTAATTCAACCCGTCTGCGTATTAAATCTATGCGAAATACTGTCATTGAAGCTATTGTCCTCACAGATCCATTCGCAAGAGATGTTGCATCTTATCTCATACAACAATGATCCCAACCAGTTCATCCATTCATTTTAAGCGACTTCATTACCCAATAAATGTTTCGTTGACAGTAACAAAGAACCAGGCTCGAGGTCAGAGAGGAGGAGGAAGAAGAGATGGACAGTAGGGACGGGGGTGGACATAGAGAGGGAAAGGAGGAGCGGAACAGAGAGAGGGGGGGAGGAGCGAATGAGGAGAGGAAGTGGAATAGGGAATAGGAGGTGGACAGGTATGGGTTGGAGGAGGAGAGGATGAACGGAGAGAGGGACATTAACACATAAAGTATCCAATTTCTGTACGTGTTTGTCATACGCTACTGCTATCGCTAATATAGTAATTATTACTTTCTCTCAGGGCCTAGAAGTGTCTTTAGCACAAGTCCCAAGATACTGCAGTTCAGAGAACTACAACATTTGAAAACCATTTGTCCGAAAGTTTGAGAAGTAAATGTGTCATGCGAATGATATACAGTAACAAAGAACCAGGCTCGAGGTCAGAGAGGAGGAGGAAGAAGAGATGGACAGTAGGGACGGGGGTGGACATAGAGAGGGAAAGGAGGAACGGAACAGAGAGAGGGGGGAGGAGCGAATGAGGAGAGGAAGTGGGATAGGGAATAGGAGGTGGACAGGTATGGGTTGGAGGAGGAGAGGATGAACGGAGAGAGGGACATTAACACATAAAGTATCCAACTTCTGTACGTGTTTGTCAAACGCTACTGCTATCGCTAATATAGTAATTATTACTTTCTCTCAGGGCCTAGAAGTGTCTTTAGCACAAGTCCCAAGATACTGCAGTTCAGAGAACTACAACATTTGAAATCCATTTGTCCGAAAGTTTGAGAAGTAAATGTCTCATGCGAATGATATAAAAACAACAACCACAAACTGTTACAACTTTGCAAACACCAAAGTATGAACAGTACAAAATTATTGTGTGCTTTCATCAGTGTAGATGTTCACTTAGCACTGCGATTATGAACGCAGGTTTGCAGAATATGGCTGCGCGAACGTCTGTTTGTTGGCAGGTAGCAGGCAGCAGGCAGCAGCTATCTTCATTCAGTCTGTCCACGAGCGCCTTCACTCGGCTGGAATATTCTGCACAGCAGCACATCCGTAGCCAAAAGCTGAAAAGTATCCAGCGTTGAACAGAGCTGATAATTTTCTAGAGCTCCTTCACATTTTAGAGAAGCTTGATGTTCATGCTACTGCGTGTTCCACATATTAGCAGTGGATTTACGGAATTCATATGATGTCAATTATGCAAAAACAGAAACTTCTTTTTTGTGAGTTCATCATGGCGCCGTGAACCTAGCGCGTCTCAACTGACATATGACCAAATGGCCATAAAGTTCTTGCTGTCACCCAGTGGGCCACATCATCACTGCAAAGTCAAACAGAGTTTGACACTCTTCGCTAGACATACGCCAACTCAAATCACCACGACCGGAGTGCATGTTTGCGGTTGCACTCGTCATCTCCTCACGCGCAATTCATAAAGTGACTGAGCGCTGTCACTCGCTTGTCAGTTCTGTAATACGTAAGCTGAACATTATAGTTTCAGCTCTGGCCGCTGTGGCGGAGCGGCTCTAGGCGCTTCAGTCCGGAACCATGCTGCTGATACGGTCACAGAACCGCATCCTGCCTCGGCCATGGATGTGTGTGATGTCCTTAGGTTAGTTGGGTTTAAATAGTTCTAAGTCTAGGAGACTGATGACCTCAGATGCTAAGTCCCGTAGTGCTTAGAGCCATTTGAACCATGTACGCGTCTGTGAGTAGAAATAAAAATATAATCTTAATATATCAGATCTTTACAACAAAGTGGTTAAAATTACTTTAACCTTCCTTCGTACATTCGACCAATAAGGTGAAATGTTATCGAATTCCGGACACATTCTTCGCAGCGAAAATTGTATTAGATCAAGCTGACCTGAAAAAAAATCTTAAATCGTCTGTAAATTTTACATACTTAACACGTGCGAGACTACTTCGAATTTCACGTACTTTGGGAACGGGGATCGCATCATCGCACATGTAAAAAATTAAGTAAAATTTCTGTCTCCTTAGACCAGTGCATTAAAAAAACATTAATGCGTCATTATACATTCATTAAAAATTGCAAAGACGGAACAGCATCTTATTATCTCTTGAGTAAATAAAAAATACAAGGAACTGTAAACCGTCTGTTTCAGATTAAACTTTTAGTCACACTGACTCAAGCCATACACTAATTTTTACTATAAATTTTTTCTTGTCCATATACACATATCTCTGTAAATGTCGATCAGAGACTGAAGAAAAAGCAGGAATATTACACTCTCCAGCATACCTCTTGAATGCTGCACGTTGGATGACTTGCCCTCCGTCTGGATGTGTCATTACTTTGAAATGGGAGTTATTAAACTGAATACCCACTTACTAACGTATAAAGTTATTACTTACGTGATCGTCTTGAAGTTGGCATCATTGTCTTCTTTAGAGGCGCGATAATGTCACCACAGACTGGCCTAGTACAGTGATTACCTAGAACATTATGACCACATACCTAATAGCCGGTGTGTCCATCTTTAAGCGGATAACTCCTGCAACGCGTCGTGGTATGGAAGCAATGAAGCCTTTTGGTAGTTCGCTGGACCTAGATGGCACCACATCTGCTCGCACAAGTCACCTAATTCCCATACATTCCGGGAATGGGGGCCATGAGGTCTGACGCCGCGTTCAATCACATCCCAGATGTAGTAGATTGGGTTCACATTTGGGGAATTAGGGAGGCCAGCGCGTTAGTTGGAACTCGCCACTGCGTTCCTCGAACGAGACCATCACACTGCTGGCCTTCTGACAAGGCGCATTATCTTGAAAAAGCGCACAGCCTTCGGGAAACATGATCTGCAATCAGCGTAGCACACTCCTTGCCCGTCATGGTGTCATGCACGAGCTCCACTGGACCCATGGATGGCAAAGTGAATGGTCCCCAGAGCATAATGGAGCCGCCCCCAGCTTGTCTCCGTCCCGCAGTACACGAGTCGAGGAGCTGTACCCCTGAAAGACGACAGATCCGCGCCCTCCCATCCCCATGATGTAGAAGGTATCGGGATTCATCAGACCCAGCAACGCTCTGCCACTGCACGAAAGTCTAATGCCGATGGTCACGTGTCCATTTCAGTCGTAGCTGCCGATGTCCTGATGTTAACATTGGCCATTGTGCGTGGAGGCTTACCGTGAGGAGCGTTCGGTGCACTGTGCGTAGGGACGCACTTGTACTCTGCCCAGCAATTAAGTCTGACGTTAGTTCCGCCACAGCTCGCCGCATGTCCTGTATTACCAGTCTGCCGGCCTAAGACGTCCGACGTCTGTAATGAAGGATGGCCGTCCATCCCTACGACGTCTGGACGTTGTTTCCTCTTGTATGATGAAAATCTCAGCACAACACTCCTCGAACATCCGACAAGTCGAGCAGTTCCCGAAAAGCTGCTGCCGAGCTGCCGGGCCACGACTGTACGTACTCGTTGAAGCCCAATCAAATCGCGCGCGTGCCCCATTCTACACAGGGACAGCACGCTTACTGATACTTCATGTACCGTGCGTCTGTCTGATTAGCAGGCATTCCTCGTCAGGTGACGCTGCTATCGCCTGGACAGGTTTATATCGACACCAGTGCAAGCCGTGACTTGCTTTAATCATAAACATAAGTCTGAGTGAAAATACTCATGTACCAACACAACAAAATAAAAACAGTGGATAGTGAGAACAATGTCATATTTAAGTCTACAAAGTAATGACAATTGTTCTTAAACCTTTAGTAACTACAGCTACCTAACAAATCTTCCACAAAAATGATAAACACAACTCATATAAGGAATGGTTGGCTGGTTCAAATGGCTCTGAGCACTATGGGACTCAACATCTTAGGTCATAAGTCCCCTAGAACTTAGAACTACTTAAACCTAACTAACCTAAGGACATCACACACACCCATGCCCGAGGCAGGATTCGAACCTGCGACCGTAGCAGTCCCGCGGTTCCGGACTGCAGCGCCAGAACCGCTAGACCACCGCGGCCGGCAAAGGAATGGTATTTGACAGGCAAAGCATATATCGGGATGGGAGCTACTCATATTGCCCCCTGAATTAATCACTTTTTCAACGCAATCTGACTTTGTTTACGTGAATCCACTATGAGGCCCTTACTCTATTCAAATAGAATCGACTACCATCAACTATCCACAAAGTGCACTTCACCTGAGAACGAGAAGCTGTGCATATCATTTAGCAACCCTGTGCCGGTGCATCAGAAATTTACCCTTTCACCTTGAATCAGGCGGCAACAGAAAACGGCGCTCTGTGGACGAGGATCGGTCGCTGTTGCAGCTGTAATGTTCTGACGCATCCACTCAAACATGTCAACTACGCGATCTGGCATTCTGTTTAACACTACACCGGAAACTCCCCTATCAAAATCCCGGCAGATTTCAGTGCGAGATGCACCCGTTCGGTGGTCTAGCCAAACCAATTTCACTCACAGGCACGACGGTGCGTGATGGAATTGTCGAACGTCAGACGCCCGACTCTGGACGAAGAAGATCCCCCTCTTGACACTTGGTATGTCCGAGATGATATGCAGTTCCACTGTCGGTACATTTGGAAACACCACTGCCTCTTAGGCCACCATAAGATACAGACCAGAAGTCTCACCCACTAAGGAAACACCTGAAGTTCTCCGTCAGGGGAGGACCAGAAGAAGAAGCCCTCAAAGAATCACAACCACTTTTCACCAAAGCTCGGTGCTGGAACCGAATTAGCAAAACGAAAGCGCCTCCACATTGCACATACCAATCGCGTTATCCTCTACTCATTCTTCCTTCTCTCTTGACTGACCTGTTGGCCTGGAAGCCAATCCAGACACAGCACTGGGGGAGCGAGCCTCTGGTTTGCATATCGTGAGAGGAGCCCATCAGAGACTCCAAATCTCTCTTGTCTTAAATAGAAAGGATTTTAGACTAGAGAGACGTCGTTCTCTCGGCAATAATGGCCATTCTTTGGCCAAAAATCATCTTCCTAGGCAGTCCCTCATTTATGGAGTGATGTAATCTTTCTGGGCTGACCATTTCCAATTTCAGAAAAAAGTCTATTATGCTTCCGCAGCTCGTGGTCTTGCGGTAACGCTCTCGCTTCCCGCGCACGGGGTCCCGGTTTCGATTCCCGGCGGGGTCAGGGATTTTCCCTGCCTCGAGATGACTGGATATTGTTGTGCTGTCTTCATCATCATTGTTCATCCCCATTACAGTCGGAGGAAGCCAATAGCAGACCACGTCGGCTAGGACCTTGCCTAGACGGCGGTGCGGGTCTCCCGCATCGTTCCCTACGCTCCTCGGTTTATGGGACCTCGTCATCCTCACGCTTCCCAGACACTCATGCGCACGAAATATATGTTTTCGCTGGTCACTAAAAGAACCTGGTAAGTTCCTGGCGTCATGGGGTGGTTGCATTGCTACCTCCATTAGACGCGTATGCTCGCTGCTTTGTCCATATCATCCCAGCCTCTGACATGAATTACACAAAGTTTTCGGCCTTCCCACCATTTGCATAAAAGCACAGATAACAGCAGTCTCTCTTAAATGGCTTTCTCCACATACTTTCTGCCATCCAGTCATCCTCCATGATGGATTGCTGCCTGGTCCAGGTAAAACGTTTTGTGAACCGGCACCCTTCTGTCTGACCCTAAGTGGATGGAGGAAAGAGCTTCAGCCAGAAGTCCCCCTGCAAGTAAGAACCACTGTACACTGTTCCCGACTATCACTCGCATGACCAGGTCTCTGTGCTCAGCATTTATGACCAACAATTCATCTCGTTCCCTCTTCTTGATTGCCTTCGCTACGCGGCCCAAGGTATAAGCTTTTTACAGGTTACACATGCAGCTACAAGAACATTGTGTCCATAATTCCCTCATGTAGAAAAAGTTACTAACCACACATAGCAAATGTAATACGGCGCAAGACTTAGATCATGCCCTAAAATACGAATGTTAATTTGACTGACGACGTTGTTAAAGTATGAGAGTTGCGTACCACCTCTAAGTAGACTAGGGATGTAATGTTCCGGCTGATGAGTGCACATTGAAACTTAACTGATGCAAGGATTGTGAGTATCTGGTGAATCTCAAATCATGAAATGAAGGAAAGCATCTGAATATTTAAGCTTTTGTGTTGCAAGAACGAAATGTTCGTATTAAAAAGGGTGTAAGACAGGGGTGTAGTCTTTCGCCTCTACTGTTTAATGTATACGTCGAAGATGAAATGACGGAAATAACAAAAGAGGTTCAAGAGTACAATAAAAGTTGGAGGTGAAAGAATCTCAATGACACGATTCGCTGATGACATAGCTATCCTCAGTGCAGAAGAACTACAGGATCTGCTGAATGGAATGCCAATGTAATGAGTCTAGAACGTGGTCTGAGAGTGAGTTCAAGCAAGACAAAAGTAATGGGAAGTAGCAGAAATGAGGACAGCGAGAAACTTAACATCAAGATTGGTGACGGCAAAGTAGATAAAATTAAGGAATTGTGATACCTAGGTAACACGATAATCTGTGATGGTCGGAGCACTGGCAGAAAAGGGCATTCCTTGCCAAGAGAAGTATACTGGTATCAAAAATAAGCCGTAATTCGAGGAAGAAGTTTCTGAGAATGTACGTTTGAAGCACAGCTTTGTATGGTAGTGAAACGTGGACTTTGTAAAAAGCAGAAAAGAAGAGAATCGTAGCATTTGAGATATGGTGTTACGGAAGAATGTTGAGAATTAGGTGGACTGATAAGGTAAAGAAGTAAGAGGTTCCCCAGAAAATCGGCGAGGAAAGGTATATGTGGAAAACATTGAGCAGAAGAAGAGGCAGGATGGTAGGGCATGTGTTAAGACATCAGGGTAAAACTTCCATGGTACTAGAGGAGGCTGCAGAGGGTAAATCTGTAGTGGAAAACAGAGATTTGTATACATCCACCAAATAATTGAGGACGTAGATTCAAATGGCTCTGAGCACTATGGAACTTAACATCTGAGGTCATCAGTCCCCTAGAACTTAGAACTACTTAAACCTAAGTAACCTAAGGATATCACACACATCCATGCCCGAGGCAGGATTGGAACCTGCGACCGTAGCAGCTGCGCGGCGCCGGACTGAAGTGCCTGGAACCGCTCGACCATAGCGGCCGGCGGACGTAGGTTGCAAGTGCTACTCAGAGATGAACAGATTGGCACCGGAGAGATATTCACGGCTGGCCACATCAAACCAGTCACAGATTGAGGACTCGAAAATAGCAATGGCCACAGGATAGGACGCTACGTTAGGTGCCAGTCTTGGCTCGATGGGAGACGGCCTGCACGGCGTCCGATGACGGCAGTAAGGCGTTGGCGAACAAGCGTTTATTGTCCCGAAACACACCCGCAGCCTTCCTTCACGGCTGCTGGCAGCGGCGGCAATCGCCTCGCCGATCGCTATTTCCGCAACTTTACAATTCTAACGCATCACGCGCCATAACTCTACTCTGATCTTCTTTTAAATAATGCTCGCATCTATGCCTAAGCTCATGAAACAAAACATACAGTAAGACGTCGTGGTCTCCTGACCTTCATTGCGTACATATTTCGCCCTTACAATCATATTCCGCACATCAAGACGCTTCATTCGAAGCCAAACTCGATAAGATAAAGTCAATGTTGTATGAATTCATGTAAACGATAAGCAAACAACAAGCGCGCACCGGGGTTGAAATACTCGAGGCTGGCATACACACATACACACATGCATTCCAGCCACGACGGTCACAGGAGCTTTTAGTTGGAGAGAGGCAGACCACACATCGGGAGGCCGGTCGCTTCAGAGGACGAGTCAACCTCAGCCGCCCGTGGAGCAGACAGCGTGTGCCTGAGTGAATGGGGGAACGACCCCGTGTTCGGCTTAAAAGCAAATTCCGCTACATTGTGTGGGAGCGGCCAGCCTACGCATTCTTTACACATAGCACGCAGTTTCAGACATTTTCACAGGGAGACAGCAAACGCCAAACGCCGATATAAAAGATTTCTGGATTGGTCGCCTTAAACGAAACGTTAGAGGAGCAATGCTGATTGGCAGACGATATTTCTGATGCCTTGAGCTGAAGGAATAATGGAAGAGACCAAAAGACATACCGATTCACGTCTGGCGTGGAGAGACGCCGTTCCGTTGTCGCTCTTGGAACGAGGAACAAGTCTCTCCTCAGTACTTCACTGGGAGAGCACCTCTGTCGAGAGCAAATCGAAGGGCGACTCTATATTGAGTCCTTGCGATTAAGCGTTGTTCACTGTGTTGGCCGACACACTTACTGTGCGGTGTGAATGGACAGAGTTATAGTTAAACGTCTGCGAGCGAATTTTGAGTGGCATCGCGGTGGACTGGTTATCTGACCGGTGTACCACGCCAGTAGTTAGACTAGGGGCGAATAGGAATCCTTGACTTCATCAAGGCGTAGGGAGACTTTGATTGGCGAAGGTCAATCCAGATAGAACGAGAGTTCTCTTATTTGTCAGCAGCGAGCGGTGCAGACAGCAGTTATCGCAGCTTACGGTATTGTGCGCTACAGCTGTTGCGAGCCCCATATTTCCTCCACAACAGTATTCTTCACTGCATTTCACACGCGACAGCCTCGACCGTACCTAGCAACATTCTAACAGATAATTATTCAAGTTGAGTAGGCATGGCTCTCAGCCATTCTGCCAAGTCAATAACAATCTTAAACTATGTATAGAAATTTCATTAGTGAATCCTATCCTTAAGAGGTAACTTCACATTCCGAAAAGAACACGGAAATAACTTGTTCGGTTCATAACTAAAAGTGCCATTGTGATTTGTCAGATTTTTTCCAAAATAAATAATAATTTTCGTTAGTTTCATGTTTTTCTTACACTAACTAGCACTACTCCAGTACCCAAGTATCCCACTAGTTACGTAAGAAATTTTGTGAATTTTTGTGTCATTTCCTTACAACGGACGACTCCAGAAGATATTTATTGCTGAAAGTTTTTCAGGCGTTTCTCTTTAGAACATTAGGAGCGTCTGTCTGACTTCTGTAGTAGTGTGGGGGTAGAAATTGCATCTTGCAGGAGCCACAGGGTAAAGGGTACATCTCAGGTTAATCCGTTGCGCAGAATAACAGAATAGCAGATCAACCCCACACACCACAATACTCTAAAATATCGTCAACATTCCAATAGCCAAATTTCTTGCGGGAAGGCTTGGACAACACTGTTAGCGACGACGCAACATCAGACAACAAATGACGCAGAAGTCAGTGTGCAGACACAATGAGAAATAAAGAAAAAGATGCCGTCTGGAGCGCTGGAGCAGGGTACACGCAGACGTCACTGGACGCCTGCCGCAGCCGCAGCGCCTCGGGTGGCCGGGCCGCGCTGTCGCCCTCGCCAACACCCAGCGAGAGTGCCAAGTTGGGCGGAGTCGCGCTGTGCCGCTAGCAATAGTAAGACCCACAGCAGCAGAGTACGCACACAGGAGCCAAAGGCGGGCCACGACTCTAGCAGCCCCTCCACTATCACGATGGCTGGACTGCTGCCCGGAGCCGCCGGTTAGGCCCGCGGCTCCGTCATTCTTGACCGAAATGCCGGCACTGTGACGCGCAGTGGCGGGGACTTCTGGGCAGGACTAGCTGTTCCGTTAGAGGTCGTAGAATCTTTTAGTGAGCGGAGGACTGACAGACACGGTCAAACCTCCGGGCTGGTCGGCTGTGAACTGGTTGCAAGTAGATCGAGCTACTGGACAGGAGTAATATTTATATGGGAACTGTCTCACTTGTGACACTATTGCGAGGGAACATCTACATCCACATCTACATACATAGTCCGCAATCCACCATACGGTGCGTGGCGGAGGGTACCTCGTACCACAACTAGCATCATCTCTCCCTGTTCCACTCCCAAACAAAACGAGGGAAAAATGACTGCCTATATGCCTCTGTACGAGCCATAATCTCTCTTATCTTATCTTTGTGGTCTTTCCGCGAAATATAAGTTGGTGGCAGTAAAATTGTACTGCAGTCAGCCTCAAATGCTGGTTCTCTAAATTTCCTCAGTATCGATTCATGAAAAGAAGCCTCCTTTCCTCCAGAGACTCCCACCCGAGTTCCTGAAGCATTTCCGTAACACTCGCGTGGCGATCAAACCTCCCAGTAACAAATCTAGCAGCCCGCCTCTGAATTGCTTCTATGTCCTCCCTCAATCCGACCTGATAACAATCCCAAACGCTCGACCAGTACACAAGAATAGGTCGTATTAGTGTTTTATAAGCGGTCTCCTTTACAGATGAACCACATCTTCCCAAAATTCTACCAATGAACCGAAGACGACTATCCGCCTTCCCCACAACTGCCATTACATGCTTGTCCCACTTCCTATCGCTCTGCAATGTTACGCCCAAATATTTAATCGACGTGACTGTGTCAAGTGCTACACTACTAATGGAGTATTGAAACATTACGGGATTCTTTTTCCTATTCACCTGCATTAATTTACATTTATCTATAGTTAGAGTTAGCTGCCATTCCCTACATCAATCACAAACCCTGTCCAAGTCGTATCCTCCTACAGTCACTCAACGACGACACCTTACCGTACACCACAGCATCATCAGCAAACAGCAGCACATTGCTATCCACCCTATCCAAAAGATCATTTATGTAGATAGAAAACAACAGCGGACCCACCACACTTCCCTGGGGCACTCCAGATGATACCCTCACCTCCGATAAACACTCACCATCGAGGACAACGTACTGGGTTCTATTACTTAAGAAGTCTTCGAGACACTCACATATTTGGGAACCAATCCCATATGCTCGTACTTTAGTTAGGAGTCTGCAGCGGGACACTGAGTCAAACGCTTTCCGGAAGTCAAGGAATATGGCATCCGTCGGATACCCTTCATCCATGGTTCGCAAGATATCATGTGAAAAAAGGGCGAGTTGCGTTTCGCAGGCGCGATGTTTTCTAAATCGGTGCTGATGCATGGACAGCAACTTCTCTGTCTCGAGGAAATTCATTATATTCGAACTGAGAATATGTTCGAGAATCCTGCAACAAACCGATGTTAAGGGTATTGGTCTGTAATTTTGAGGATCCGTTCTTCTACCCTTCTCATATACAGGCGTCACCTGCGCTTTTTCCCCGCCGCTCGGGACTTTACGTTGGGCAAGAGATTCGCGATAAATGCAAGCTAAGTAAGGAGCCAATGCAGTAGAATTCTCTCTGCAAAACCGAATTGGAATCTCATCAGGACCTGCCGATTTATTTATTTTTAACCCATTCACCAGCTTCACAACCCCAGGGATGTCTATCACTATGTCCTCCATACGGGAATCTGTACGAGACTCAAACGGCGGTTTGTTTGTACGATCCTCCTGCGTGGAAGGTTTCTCAGACGCTAAATTTAAAATTTCAGCTTTCGTTTTGCTGTCTTCCGTTGCCAGGTCAGACTGATCAGTGAGTGACTGGATGGAAGCCTTCGACCCGCTTACCGATTTTACGTCTTCCACGAGCACTTGGCCTGCTTTTCGTGACTGCTCATCTTTCTGGACACTCTGCCTGTGGCTGGAAGGTGTCTTAGCTTTGCCTTTCAGAAGCAGTGGTGGACATATACCGCCGTGTCAGTTCTTTCGTCTGACTTACGCCTTGTTACTTCATTCTGCACAGTCTACACAATGACGGTATCCTCCCCTCTGCATGATGTCGGTCTGCTGCATTTGCGCTGTTGATACCAATTTGTAACAGTGTTTAGCATTTACCTCTGCCTGGAACATCAGCAGTAATTCCTTGATGATGTTCCACCCAACTGTGCATGCCGATCTGCTCTGCTCGCCTCGCCTGCCACATCACGGAGGCAAAACTGAAACGCTGCACCATTTCCAGGCCTATTATTTTGGGGTCCTTCACCGCCACCCTGCTCTACCCCTACCTTTAAAAGATCTCCCTTGGATTTGACTTGAGGTGTTCCTACAACAGTCTTAACAAATGTTTACAAAAACTTTACATTGCGCGTTTTAGTGTTCGTCTTTAGCTCAAACACAAAATTCCTCTGCATTGTGACAATATAACTCCTTATAGTTCAGCTGACTGTGTGACTTTCTAACGGTTTTGGCGCCAAGAGAAGCGGTTCGAAACTGGATTGCGAACTTCACACTTCTCTTTCTACAGTTGACTTACTTGAAACGTTTAACCGGTTCTCTTCTCTGGATATGCGGCTGCGTCGATCTCCAGTACTTCTTCTCCGAAGAAATAATGCTGGTTAGAGGAACTAAAAAAGACTCTCTCTCTCTCTCTCTCTCTCTCTCTCTCTCTCTCTATCTGTCCCTCTCTCTCTCTCTCTCTCTCGAAATAACTCGGTACCCTCACAATACTTTTAGTTCAGTTCTGGTATATTTTCATTTCCACAAGTTTCACACAAGCATACAAAGTCTTGCAATTCAACTGCGTCGTTAACCATTAGATACTATTAAAAATAATTACCATGTGGTTATTTTAATAACCACCGGAAGTTCAAATACAGGTCTTGCTTCTAGCAAGTGTAACACCGAGATTAAGTAGGAGTCTCTAGACAAATCATGTTTCAGTTGTCTATAACAATTACAATTATTATTATTGGTACATATTTAGTAAGAATTAATTATACTGAATTTACAAAATTTTATGTAAATGCTGAACATTGTTCTGAAGACATGGAATATACGTCGGTTGTTGCTGTTGTGGTCATGAGTCCTGAGACTGGTTTGATGCAGCTCTCCATGCTACTATATCCTGTGGAAGCTTCTTCATCTCCCAGTACCTACTACAGCCTACATCCTTTTGAATCTGCTTAGTGTATTCATCTCTTGGTCTCCCTCTACGATTTTTACCCTCCACGCTGCCCTCCAGTATTAAATTGGTGATCCCTTGATACCTCAGACATCGATATTCGCTGATATTGTAGGATTCACAATGTGTCTTGGGCTCGATTAGATATGAAATCTTAGCACGATAATAAGCTATTTTTGTCAAAAACAATAAGAAATAACATCGTCCGTGAGTAGTAGGTTGCCTGCGAAGAGTTCGAAATTTCTGCGTACAGATCATTAGTTGCGCTGTCCGCGGCTCGTGGTCTTGCGGTAGCGTTCTCGCTTTCCGCGCACGGGGTCCCGGGTTCGATTCCCGGCTGGGTCAGGGATTTTCTCTGCCTCGAGATGACTAGGTGTTGTGTGTCTTTCATCATCATTTCATCCTCATTGACTCTCAAGTCACCGTAGTGGCGTTAATGAACTTGTGGAGCGGCGGTCGAACCGCCCCGCGAGGGGTTTCCCGGCCACCAATGCCATACGCTAATTATTAGTTGCGCTGTCTGCGGTGCTGCTCCCTGTTGCGATATCACTGAAACAGCGCGCTTACATCGACCTCAGCGTTCGCCGTTCAAACGTTCTTATATAATAATAAACACGTGGGAGAATTTTAAATGTCCTCTCATCCCATCCCTCACTCTCATTTAAGTTAACTTTACGTCGTTTCCACTTTAGTATCTTATTTATAAAGTTCTAAGACGTCCATTCGACACCCGTTTGCGCTCGTGGCGTAATACGCTCGGGGCAAGAAAGAAAAACTCCGTTGCGCGTACTTATAAAACTTGTTTTTGCCGCGCCTGGACAAACCCTCTAACCTCTCGGACCCGCGCTTCATTCAGTGTCACAAGCAAAAGGACGAAGTCGGAGCAACACGTTAAGACAGGCTGAGGACCGGACACGACAAGCGTTGTCGGCCGCTGAGGGACGGTGCACTCGCGACGGCGCGCCCGCAACCAGAAGAGCGGAAGGCGAGGGCAGCGCCCCGCACTTTAGGGGCCCGGCCCACACCTACTGTGCAGCGGCGGCCGACAAGCGATGACAAGCCAGATTACGTCCGGCCTGCAGGGGCGCTGGCGGTAACCCGACGCGTCGCCCAGACACCGGATACCACACACCGCCGCCGCCTCGCGCCCCGCCGCACTGATTTTGTCCCCCCCCCCCCCCCCCCCCACCAAACTAACCCTCAACGGCCCCCACCACTTGTCTGTAGCGCCTTCTGCGCCGCCCTACCCACTTGCCCCGTCACACGCATCTCGCAGCGAGCGTGTTGGCGCCGTTTAGCGGAGCCCTGGTCGCCACTAACGAACGCGCAGCCCGTGGCTAATGGAAGCGACACGTGTCCCCCAGCGTCCCGGCCGCCGCTTAACCCGGGATGGCAGACCGATCTGCAGCGTCATCGCAGCTGCGCGCTGCACTCACTCCAATACTGCCGTCTGACGATGACGTTAACTCAATCTTCTCACTTACGGCTGCAATATTTAAAATGCCCTTACGCAGCGCGTTAATTCTTTGTGTTGTTTTCTTTGTGTCGTCGTTGCCACTGTAAAGTCTTGTACCACCGGAAGCAAGGGAGAGGATGCCGCTGGGTGGCCGGTATCCTCTTTCTACAACACAACTGCACACATGTATTAACAGGGTTCTTCGTTCGTAAGAACAAGAAGCTACTTACCTTAAATCATGTTTGCTGTGGTACAAGCTCTTCCCTAATACTCCACATTAGCCTCGCTGCTGGTGAAGTACAAGTCCCGCTACAAACACTAAACTCCCGTAGCTGGTGATGCGAATTGACAGACACCAACTAGAATAGTGGCTAAGCTGGTAACTGAGCTGACAGCGAGTGCGACTGACTCTGTCTGCGGCTGGGCTGACTGTTTGTGACCTTGACTCTGTGACTTACTGGTCCCTACAGTCTGCGGTGGCTATCGAAATACTTGCGGTCGAGAGGTTGTTGGCGGCTGGTTGGTTGCGAGTCTGTCTCTGGCCTCACTCCCGATAGGTCACTTGCTCCAGCACCTATTATCGATCTTCTTGCAACCTCTTTGCGGACCGTTGTGCTGTCGACAGCACATTTTTTGTTGTTGTTGCCATAGGGTGTGTAAATAGGCTGTTTAGGTTTTTATGTTGGTAACGCCACGTAGCGCTCTATATGAAAATCACTGTGCTGTGCTGTGTGCACCCTGTGGCTCATATATATATATATATATATATATATATATATATATATATATATATATATATATATATATAAAATGACTTTTGAACACTATTAAGCTAAATACATTGTTTGTTCTCTATCAAAATCTTTCATTTGCTACCTATGCCTATCAGTAGTTAGTGCCTTCAGTAGTTTGAATCTTTTATTTAGCTGGCAGTAGTGGCGCTCGCTGTATTGCAGTAGTTCGAGTAACGAAGATTTTTGTGAGGTAAGTGATCTGTGAAAGGTGTAGGTTAATGTTAGTCAGGGCCATTTTTTGTAGGGATTTCTGAAAGTCAGATTGCGTTGCGCTAAAAATATTGTGTCATTTTATTGGTGATCTGAATAAGTAAACAGAGAAATGTATGAGCACGTTCAGTTTTGCTCAGCTGTTTGAAAACCAAATAATGTAAGACGTTTACCAGCACATTAATTCATTAATTTTTCTAAGGGGACGTTTCAGGTGTTGCAAATGGATCCAGCCGAATACTGCTAGCTTTCCACACAAGAATCGAGGGGGTACGACCTTAATGCAGATTGGATTTCTGCCTAGTATTATCTCAGTAAAATCTGCTAATTGTTGGGGGATAAGCTGATGTTGTCAATACCAAACGACACTAAGTTTCTGTATGTCCATCCCTGTGATTGGACATCTTGGGGAATACAGCTGTTCACCTATGTAAGAAACTGAAACACCTACAGCCGTCCTCATGATGTCATTTATTGTATGGCTACAAGTTTTCGTCCATCAGTGCACCATCTTCAGGCCTCAGCTGATTCAGAAGCGGTTAATACCATCCGTATACATGATGCATCGGTGGCCAACACAGCTGGTTTATGCAGACTACCTGTAACTGTGATGTCTCTCCAACCATCAACTGTACAATACTGACGTCATAAGGGAGCTCTAGGTGTTTCATTTTTTTGCACAAACGATATTGGAGATAATGTACACTGTTTTTCCAGACTTCTGAGCAGAGGTCAACAACAAGTTCACGAACTGACACCACATATTACTCGAACTGCCCGTGTACAAGCCTTCACTACCCATTGTGAATGGGGAAGAGTTACGAGGCCGGCCGGTGTGGCCGAGCGGTTCTAGGCGCTTCAGTCTGGAACCGCGTGACCGCTACGGTCGCAGGTTCGAATCCTGCCTTTTAGCATGGATGTGTGTGATGTCCTTAGGTTAGTTAGGTTTAAGTAGTTCTAAGTTCTAGAGGACTGATGAACTCAGATGCTAAGTCACATAGTGCTCAGAGCCATCTTCAGATGAGACACGGTTCAGCCTGTCAGGGTATGCGAACTCATACAACGTACGCCATTATGCATCAGTATTTTGAAGGGACACAGCATTATGTCATTGCGCATGTATGGTGTTCACATCATAACACAATTCTTCCAGCAAAATACCAATGTTAAACGGTTTGCCCAGAAACTGTTTGGTCGATATGTGTACCAACGCGCAGAAGGAAGGCTGTACGGAAATTTCGGCAAGATGGATCAACAGCACACATTGCCTTGACAACCTCGTCACGCGTGTGTGAGGAGAGAGAGCCAGCGGAGGCAGCGCAGTCTCGTGGACAGCTCGGTCGCTCGGTTTCTCTACGTGTGGGGCAAACTGGAAGGTCAGCTGCACTCAAGTAACCCCCACACACTGGAAGTACTGCAGCAGGTGGTGTGCCACCTATGCCTCACGCGTTGATTAATCGAGAACAGCGCTGCGTCGACGTCACCGGTGGTCGTTTCGAGCATCTCCTTTGATCTTCGTTAAGTATAGGTAGTTCTGCGTCTGTCTTGTTGAAAGTATTTTCGGGGCCAGTTTCATTTTGACCACACTGCGTGCAAAAAAAAAAATTGTTCAAATGGCTCTGAGCACTATGGGACTTAACTTCTGAGGTCATCAGTCCACCAGAACTTAGAACTACTTAAACCTAAGGACATCACACACATCCATGCCCGAGACAGGATTCGAACCTGCGACCGTAGCGCTCGCGCGATTCCAGACTGTAGCGCCTAGAACCGCTCAGCCACTCCGGCCGGTCACTGCATGCAGGTATGCATCTGCATCTATATCTACATGGATACTCTGCAGGCAAAGTGGTGTCTGACAGAGGGTTCATCCAACAACCTTCACAATAGTTTTCTATTATCCCACCCTGGAACAAGTCGGAGGGAAGTGAACACCAATATCTTTCCCTGCGAGCTCTGATTTCCCTTATTTTATTATGATGATTGTTTCTCCCTATGCAAGGAGAAGCGTCAACAAAATATTTTCGCGTTAGGAGGAGAAAGTTGATGAACGAAATTTCATGAGAAGATCCCGCCGCAACGAGGAACGCCTTCATTTTAATGATGTGCACCCCAAAACCTGTAATATGTCCGTGACACTCTCTCCCCTATTCCTCGATAATGCAAAACGTGCTGCCCTTCTTTGAACTTCCTCGATGCACTTCGTTGATCCTGTCTGGTAAGAATCCCACACCGTGCAGCAGTACTCCAAAAGAGGACGGATAAAAGTAGTGTAGGCAGTCCCTTTAGTAGATCTGTTACATCTTCTAAGCGATCCGCCGATAAAACGCAGTCTTTGGTTCGCCATTCCCACGACATTTTCCACGTGTTCTTTCCAGTGTAGAGTCCCCATCAGACTGGAACAGGTGCCGGTTCCTTCCAGCGAGACGCACGGGTCATAGTAACTGCGGGACGATGCCGGGTGTTGAGCGCGGTCGTGCCTCTGGCGCAGTGCCGCCCCCGCCTCTGTCCCCAGGCCGCCCCCACCACGCGCCGCCAGCTGCCATTCACCTGGTGCCGGGGTCTTCCACTCTCACTTAATGACCGTGGCGGCGCCAGCGTACGCCGGTCGGCGACCCCATCCGTCCGCACTCGCCCCCTCTGTCTGCACGTCGCATTTTTACGGCTGGTCGTGAATGGGTGGGTAGCTACAATAGCTACTCCTCTGATTTTGCGCGCCTGTCCCACCATCTGTGCTGCAGCATGCCGGAGAGATTCCGATAACAACGCTGAATTTCACAATTATGTTGAACTGACTAAGAGAATCCAATGAGACTTTTTAATTAAAACCCTTACGAAATAGTGTCGCGTTAACAGTAAACTCGTGCCGTCGTGTTGTCGCAACGTTTCGACGAGTTCCCTACTCGCCATCCTCAGTCGCCCGAAGATATCAAACAGAAAACTCTTCGAAACGCAATACGACTCGGCTGATAACACGAGAAGATTCCGTCAATAAATTCAG